>NW_015175994.1:672348-708694 GCF_001447785.1 Gekko japonicus
TAGCTCAGCTGGGATACCATCACCTCCACTAGTTTTGTTGTTAGTAATGCTTTCTAAGGTCCATTTGACTTCGCACTCCAAGATGTTGGGCTTGAGGCCAGTGATCACACTGTCGTGGTTGTCAAGGACATTGAGGTCCTTCTTGTATAGTTCTTCTGTGTATTTTGCCATCTGTTCCTAATTTCTTCTGCTTCTGTTAGGTCCCTACTGTTTTTGTCCTTTATCATGGCCAGCTTTGCACAGAACATTCCCTTGATTTCTCCAATTTTCTTGAAGAGATCTCTAGTCCTTCCCGTTCTATTGTTTTCCTCTATTACTTTGCATTCTTCATTTAGGAAAGCCTCATCTCTCCTTGCTGTTCTCTGGAAATCTGCATTCAGTTGGTTAAATCTTTCCTTTTCTCCTTTGTCTTTCACTTTCCTTCTTTCCTCTGCTATTTGTAAAGCCTCGTCAGACAGCCACTTTGCTTTCTTGCATTTCTTTTTGTTTGGGATGGTGCTGATTGCTGCCTCCTGTACAATATCACGAACCTCTGTCCATAGTTCTTCAGGCACTCTGTCTATCAAATCTACTCCCTTAAACCTATTCTTCATCTCCGCTGTATATTCATAAGGGATGTGATCTAGGTCAAACCTGAATGGCCTAGTGGTTTTCCCAACTTTCTTCAGTTTAAGCCTGAATTTTGCAATGAGTAGCTCATGATCTGAGCCACAGTCAGCTCCAGGTCTTGTTTTTACTGACTGTATAGAGCTTATCCATATTAGACTGCAAATGATGTAATCAGTCTGATTTTGGTATTGACCATCTGGTGATGTCTATGTGTAGAGTCGCCTCTTAGGTTGCTGGAAGAGGGTGTTCGCTCTGACAAAACTCTGTTAGCCTTTGCCCAGCTTCATTTTGTTCTCCAAGGCCAAACTTGTCCGTTATTCCAGTTACCTTTTGACTTCCTACTTTAGCATTCCAGTCCCCTATGATGATATGGACATCTTTTTTTGATGTTAGTTCTAGGAGGTGTTGTAGTTCATAAAACCGGTCCACTTCAGCCTCTTCTGCGTCAGTGGTTGGGGCATAGACTTGGATTACTGTGATGTTGAATGGTTTGCCTTGGATTCGGACCAAGATCATTCTGTCATTTTTGAAATTGTATCCCATTACTGCCTTTCTCACTCTCTTGTTGACTGTAAAGGCCACACCATTTTTTCTACGGGATTCTTGGCCACAGTAGTAGATATAATGGTCTTCTGAGTTAAATTTCCCCATTCCTGTCCACTTTAATCCACTGATTCCCAAGATGTCAATGTTCAGTCTTGTCATCTCATTTTTGACCACATCAAGCTTACCTTGATTCAGAGATCTTACATTCCAGGTTCCTATGCAGTATTGTTCTTTGCAGCATCGGACTTTCCTTTCACCCTCAGACACATCCACAGCTGAATGTCCTTTTGGCTTTGACTCAGTAGCATACTGGACACCTTCTGACCTGAGGGGCTCATCGTCCGGCGTCATATCTTTTAGCCTTTTGTTACTGTCTATGGGATTTTCTTGGCAAAGATACCAGAGTGGGTTGCCATTTCCTACTCCAGTGGATAAATATATCCCTGCTGCCCATGCTGATGCTTCCTAGCTTCTTGTGCTGAACTTGTGGTTTCATTGACAGGGCAATGCAGTAAAAACATACTGTGCAATTCTAGTTATGCCTGATTAACTGGGACAGAATATAGATGGGTATGCATATTTGAACATTCATAAGCACCTACATTCTGATCCCACCAACAAAATATGGATAACTGAATCAGATTAAAGGACTGTTATCCTGTCTACCTTGGCAGGGGTGATGCATTTCCTCTTCTCTTCCCACCAACACTTTCCTGTGTGAATATCACTAAAAGAGTAAAGAAAGAAACACTCATAAAACACTCCATTCCACCCATTTTGGTGCAGCTCTAGTTTATATGGCCTCATTATATTTACCATGGGAACATTGGTGTTTCCTGCAACAAATGTTGGGCAAACAGCTGATCTGCATCCTTAAATACCTGTGTAAATATACTTGGCAGTTCTGTCCCAGGTGGGATTCCAAGGCATGTACATATGGGAACTTAATAACACACTTCTGACATTCCCCCTTCTTGGTTGCAGTTGGTTAACACCAATGTACCAATGGAAAATATAATTGTCCTAAATAAATAAATATGCATATTATGAATCTACTCTGACTTACATGTGATAAATCAGAAAGCAGATTGCTGATAAGGGATACAGGACCCTAGGATAACATACAGACTGTCCTAGTGTCGCTTCTTTCGCTCAGTAACAGGTGATGGGGGAAATGAACTGGTGCAGATATTTCCATAATATACCCGTCCATCCAGAGTAATATATATGTATGTAATTTTTAAAAATATCCATAATTTTTCCACCTTAATTTCAGCACTTTTTCAAGGAGAAATTAAAAGGCTTCACTGTGTTCTTCCATTTTTCTGATATTTTGTTAAAACATGTCTGAGATCTGTACATGATATTAGGGTATTTGCTGTGTGCATTACATGATTTTTCTAAACTGAAATTCCCTAGTACTTTTATTGGAATTGTGTAAAGATTTGGTGACCTAGGCACTCCCCCATTTTGTATTCCATTTACTGGCTATGGTGTAGTGCATGAAATTAAATTAATTTGAGGGGGGAAGTTTGAGCCATAAAGAAAAATGTATTTCCTTTGTACTATAGATTTCTTTTTTAAAGTGGTATGTGTTGTCAGAGTGAATGACTGAATTCTGATTTCAGGACCCTGGAATTTCTTGCTCAGTTTCTAAACTGGTGCATATGGTGCTTTATAATGCAGTTTCTAAAGTGAGATTACCTTATGCTGCAGCCCTTACAAACATGCGCACAATTTAAGATAAGTTGTTATAGCCTCTGGTTTTGCATGGTATGGTGAAGTCCCAGGATAAACACTTGAGAAGAACTCAGAATCACCACCTAACAGGATCATCTTAGCTAATACATGAGAGGCCATGCATTAGACACTGAATGGCTGGTTCCATGTGACAGCAGCAGTTATGTACAACAGTGGAGGAAATGCCTATAATACTGTTCAGTGGATTATCATGGACCTGTGTAGCTAAATGCTTCTGAATTGAAGGGGGACAAAATCCTGTTGTCTTCAGTCATCATGCTTTGTCCTTGTAAAACCAACAAAATAGTATTTTTAGTCTAATTTAAAGGAGCTGCTTCTTTTATAGCACATATTTCTCTTTGTACTATATTTGATAGTTAAAAGATAATTTAGCCTGTAGAATACTTTGTTGTATTTGTACTGTTGATGAATGTTACAAAAGTGCTTTACTTTGTTGCCATAATTCTCTTGTACTGCTGTAAAACTATTTTTTTTCTGCTTTTCAAAAACCTAAATCGATTGACATTTTCGGTACCAGGTTTTGTACATGTTATTTTTTTTATTTGTCAGTATTTTGAATGTTTACATCTCTTTGACACTAGCCATTCAATGCCTTTTTAGGGTAGTGTTTCTCCTGCCCAGGATAAGAGCAATGTGAAATCAACCCATATCTAACTTGCATGAGGAATAGACATTCATGTGGGTTGGGGTATCCTTGCCATGCATAGATATTTTGCATCCACATGTAGAGAAATAAGATCTCCCTTCAGTCCTCTACCAAAGAAAAAAATTATTCCCATAGGACAAGTTCTTCAAATTCTCAGAAGGGGGAACTGTTGATTTCATTGGCATTGCTACGGTTTACTGTTATGCTTGCTTTTATTACCTGACTAAATGTGACTGAGTGGGGGGAAAAAAGGTTTAAACTATTTTTTTTAAAAGAGATGGTGTTTGGTTTAGAATTCAGGGATCATGCTTTCATCAATGGTGCTGTCCGTCTTTTCTTTTCTTTTCCTTTTTTTTAAGAAAACCATGTGTTGCATACAAACTTGACTGATCACACAACTATAAACTATTATTTGTTCTGTCTACTTGTTTGCTCTCTATCCTCCCAGGCCCTTGAAAATAACAGTTTGGGCTTCAATATTAAAGTATTCTGAAGAAAATAAAACCAAAAATACATGTTTGTTTCCCCCCCTTTTTTTGTAGTGTGCTGTATGAAAATAAGCTAAGTTCATTGGACGTTGAAAACATGGCTGCTAAACCAGGAGAATGTCAATATCATCAGATTAATAACTAGGTCAGGGGTCCCCAGCATGGTACCATGGGCACTAAGGCACCCTCCGGCACCTTTCCTGGTGCCCAACAAGTGTATTAAGAAAAATGGGTGGGGCCAGGTTTGACTTTTGCCCAGCAAGGCATCTCATTGGCCATTGGAGATTTGATTGGCTGTGCAAATTTTTTAAAATGTTCCTTTGGCAGCAGCTGCCACCACAACACAGGGATCTTCATTATATGACTGAATGTAAGGTGTGGCAGCCATTCTGTGGCTGGCTCTGCCTCCTGCAGCAGCCATTTTCTGCTTATGCCCACCACACTGTGTCAGAATTGCAAAGGTGCCCACAGGCTCAAAAAGGATGGAAACCTCTGAACTAGGTGTTTCTATGTTACATAGACCACTTTTTCTACCTGTTCTCAAAAGTGACTCCAAATTGGCTCATGCTATAAGATATTGGCACTATAATAGAATGTCAGACATCCACCCAAATATAGACTGAGCTTGGATACAAAACTTTCAATAGGATAATGAAACATTTGTAGGTGAAACACCTCATTTCTGTAGATATGAGCTAGGATAGTGTAACAGTTAAGAGATTGAACTGTGATCTGGGAAGTTTCCAGAAATCACTTCCATTACAAATTCACTAAGCAGCCTTAGGCAAGACACTTTTTAGCCTGTTTCACTACCTTCTGCAGTATGGGAATAATGGTATCAACCTGCCTTTACAGGGGTGTTGTTAGGGTTACAAGAATATAAAGTGTGTGAAAAGCTTTGAACAGTGAAAGAGTTTTACACATGCTTCTAATAAGAAAAAAAATGTATACAAGTTGGTTGGCATGATTTTTGCCAGTGAAGGTACACTTCTGTCCTGTTATTGGTAGGTGGCCAAGTTCAGTCTACCTGTCTTTCTATCAACCTTAATCTCAGCTGTAATGCTTCATAAAGCTAATATGTAGTATTTACCTGATGACTGTGGGGATGGCTATTGCCTTGTGATTGCAGCCATGACCCCCAACTTACCCCAATGCATTTGTGTCATGTATGCCTTACACCTCTGCAATGGTGGTTTTTGGGCTCCATCATAACCATTCATCATGTGGCATGGTAGTTCATTAAATTTGGATCATAAGTCAAAAGTAGAGAATGTTAAGAAACTTCTTTGGATGGATGACTTTTGAAACTTTAAGTTTTGCACATTTACTTTCAATATTTCACAAGTTCTATGCACACATGTATTTAAGCATGTTTACACGTTATTTACAATTTAAATAAAGGCAATTATAAAGCAATAAATGGGGACCCATGAGAAAGTCATGGGGAAATTCCCTCTTTGCACCCTCCTTCTCCTCTCCTTCCCCCAACACTATAGTACCTTCTCTGTTGCCTCCACTTCCAGCAGGGAAAGAAGAAACCTGCCCAGGAAAACAGGTGCTGACTGCTGCTGGTGTTTGAGCTGGGAGCCGTCAGCCTCCTAGCTGCCATCCCAGCCCAAACTGCCAGCACTCACGATGCGCTTTCCACTCACCATCTGCAGGCTTTCGTCCCTTCTGGAGGCTGCAGCTCTCCCTATGGTGACTGTTTACCCCACACAATCCCTCCCCACTGTGATCACTGTTTAACCCCCACATTCCCTCCCCACAGCCTGATTCCAAAAGTTCTGCTCCATCAGCCTGGCTCAAGCTAGCTACTGAGGTGCTGGGGGCAGGGATGGAGGAGAAGGTGACAGCACTCATTTCCTGCCTTTTCTCTTGGCTGAGCTGAGAAGGAGACTCTTATGAGGTAGTGGCAGAAATGGGTCAGTGTGCCCCATTTCCTCATCCACTGTCCTTCCTGCTGCTGTGCCTGCCTGTCCCCCTCTGCAGGGACAGTAATGGCAATTCCCAAGAGACTCATTCCTCCTACTGTGCCCACCTCCAACATCACTGCCTCCGTGATGGGTAGATGGCAGTAGTGGCTGTAATTTGGGGTAGGGCGGGATACAAATCTAAAGATAAATTAAAAAATAATAATAAATGAATCATCCTGCTCCTCACCCACCCTCCTCCCCCTTGCACTTCCTGCTCACTCACCCTCCTCAGTAATGGAGTGGCAGCAGTTTCTGCTTCTCTTTTGCCAATTTTGCCTGCCTCCTGCAGTGTCCATTTGTTGCCAATTGGGGGGATTATAAATCCCCCTCCCATTTTTTGAAAAGGTTGGGATTTTTCTGCAAATCTGCAGTTTCCCAAGTTGATAGAAAAATGCCTTTCTCTCAGTATGATTGTGATCTGATCCACAGATTTAAGTATCTGCAGATGGGGACATGCTGAGAATCTCTCTATATAATAATTCTGTTTTGGTCGTGGACTGTCCTGAACATTCCACGTCTCCCAAATCAGTTGGCTCCCTGATCTGTCACTCAGAAGCTGTCCCTATCCAGTGGCTGCGTTGCCTGAGTCTCGCCTCCAATATTCTAAACAGTTTGCTGTTCCTCTCCCCCCAATAGCCAGTTGGAACACAGAGGTCATTTGCATATGCAGCCCGATTGGCCTTTGCCTCTAACATTCTAAACAGTTTGTAGTTGCTGTTCGGAGCCATGGAATGTGTCCTGAGGTAAAATCCATATCCCAATTTTCCCTTAAACGGTCACTGGAGTTTCCACTCTCCCTGTGGGGCCTGGAGATCTCCCAGAAATCACCGTGTTTCCCAGCCACAGCACATAATTTTCCTTACAGAAAATTTCCCAGCTATTACAATGGCTGCTTTGGGCAGTGGACTCTATAGCATTATACCCTGCTGAAGTCCCTCCACACCCCAAACCCTGCCCTCTTAGTTGATTGGCCTAAATAAAGATGCTAGTTTTAATTTTTAAACCCCTTCATAATCTGCATATTAAAACCACTTTTCTCTGTCTGAACCTCCCGACATATTAAGATCTTTGAGGGTGTTTAAAGCTTATAGCTGAGGCTGAGAGGAGAACCTCTTAAAAGTTTTTTTTAAATCATCAATATATTTAACTAGGAGTAAGGCCTGTTGTGGGAAGAAATACGAGTTCTAGAAGAAAGCTCCAGGTGAGTGTCCCGGCTGTGGCTGGTGGGGCGGCAGAGGGAAGGGGAAAATAGAGGGAGGCAAGCCATGTTTATTTCCTTCTGCTTAGCTATAAGGCAGGGCTGTCTCATGTCATTTTGCTGCCCCAAGTGGGTAGTATGGGAGGATAGCCTCATGGTAACAGGTATGGTTCCCTCCACCCCTGACTTATGTTGATTTGGGGTTATGCAGTGGCAGCTAAAGTAGAAAAGCACCTCCTCCTATGCCATGTCTTCTGGGTTCCAAGCGTCTGGAAAACAGTTTTGTAGCCAGTTACAGGGTTGCCAACTCTGGGTTGGGAAATACCTGTGGATTTGAGGGGTAGAGCCTGGGAAGGGCAGGGTTTGGAGTGCGGAGGGACCTCAGTAGGGTATAATGCCATAGAGTCCACTGGCCAAAGCAGCCATTGTCTCCAGGAGAACTGAACTTGGTCATTTGGACATCAGTTGTAATAGCTGGAGATCTCCAGGTGCCGCCTGGAGGTTGGCTTATGTTAATTTGGGACTATGCAGTGGCAGCTAAGGTAGAAAAGCACCTCATTTTATGCCATGTTCTCTGGGTTCCAAGAGTCTGGAAAATAGTTCCGTAGCCAGTTACAGGGTTGCCAACTCTGGGTTGGGAAATACCTGTAGATTTGAGGGGTAGAGCCTGGGGAGGGCAGGGTTTGGGGTGGGGAGGGACTTCAGCAGGGTAATATGCCATAGAGTCCACTGCCCAAAGCAGCCATTGTCTCCAGGAGAACTGATCTTGGTCATCTGGACATCAGTTGTAATAGCTGGGAAATTTTCTGTAGGGGAAATGATGTGCTGTGGCTGGGGAACACGGTGATTTCTGGGAGATCTCCAGGCCCCACAGGGAGATTGGGATATGTATTTTACCTCAGGAACAGTAACAGCAAACTTTAGAATGTTAGAGCCAAAGGCCAATCAGGCCACATATGCAAATGACCTCTGTGTTCTGACTGGCTATGGGGGGGAGAGGAGCAGCAAACTGTTTAGAATATTGGAGACAGGACTCAGGCAACGCAGCCAGTGGATAGGGACAGCTTCTGAGTGACAGATCAGGGAGCCAACTGATTTGGGAGCGTGTGGAATGTTCAGGAGAGTCCATGACCAAAACACAATTATATATAAGGAGAGATTATCAGTTCTGTCCCTATAAGGACCAACTTGTAAGACAGGAACTGTATTTTCTTAATGAAATCTAGTTAGAATTGTCAACTCTATTGTGTAAACAATAACACTTTTTGTTCCATTTCGTCAATGTTTTGTGATGACAGGTTGTACAAGGTGTGTTTTTTAAATGGGCAATGATTAATTGCATGAATTCTTTTTTTAAAATTAGCAAATCCAAGTTTAGTTGAGGCCATTTTCATTTTTGTTTGTGTAGCAGTGCAGCTTCAGAAGTCTGGAAAATGCTCAGGCTTTGGCTCTTGTCTTGGAAGTGAGGAAGGCCTGGAGACAAATGCCTGAAGCAATGGAGAGCTGGGAAGCAAGGCCAGGGAATTAAGGCATTCTGTTTCATGATATATTAAAGTAAATCCCACACTTTATACATGAATAGGGTATACACATGAAAAAGCAAACATGGCTGCTCCCATCTAGTTTCCCTTCAGCTAAGTGGGCAAATACTGATTTAAGAATTGCACTGTATATATTCTCCATGGTATAAATCTACTGACAGTGACTTTCAAATCACTGTATACTTTCTAACTTTAAATAAAGACCAGAAGCTAATCTTTTACATGGTTATTATTAATAAATAACTTAAAATCCATACTAAGAGAAATTAGTTTGTGAAGAAAATTAAGAAATAACTGGAACTGAGTGAACTGGAGCAGCTTTTTTCTTTGTTTTTGATTTGTGCTGTTCTAGTACAGGGATTTCAAAGGAAATATTCCGGCTTCTATTCCTTTCTTCTAAATAGCATTTGGGTTAGGCCTAACAAGAAGGCTGCTGTATTATTTTTAGTTATCCTATCACTTTGGGTTCATTTTTCATCCTTTTGCTTTGAAGATGTGTAAATTTAAAATACTGAAAAAGTGCAAAGTATCTCTGGCGTTGCTGTAACCTGAATTGCAAAATTAAAATGTCTGAGGAGTGAGAGGAATAGCCTAGCATATGAGGCAATCCTGTCAATTGGCTGTAAAATAAAATGTTAGCACTTCCCATGTTTTTAAAAATTAGTGTAGCGGTTCAATCCGAAGCACAGTTGCACTGTTGTAAGCCAGCTGACTTCAATGGATTTAGAAAGTTTACCTCTGTTTAGGATTGCAGTGTGAATGTCCTTTGTGATCTATTGCCCAACATTAATGCAATTATATGTGAAAGCTTATTTTATAACAGTAACAACAATTTATGCTACCCTGGCAAGGAATACCCAAGTGTTTACTGTACCTGGAGACAGCACTAATTCTGGATCATAAAAGCACATCTAAGATTCTGTTAATTCCATCTAGTATATCAACTTTATTATATAGTATATCCACTGGGATATACTATAAAGTACTAATAATAGCATGAGTTCTGTCTCAGAATACATTAATTTAAATTATATCCCTTGTACAAAAGTTAATCAATTGAGTCTTGACATTCCTATTTCTGGTGAAATAACCAATCCATACGAGCTGATGTTATTGACTATGTTAATAGTGCCTAGTATGCAGAGCATGTGCAGACAATTAATATCAGTAGCCAAGGATCTAGCTGTTATCTAGTGTGAAGATTTCAACTCAAGGAGAAAGTGGTCTTCAGTGTGGAGGGAGGGGTGGTCAGCAGTATTCCAACACAGGTCCTAGAAAAGTATACCCGCATGAGATTTCACAAGATTTTAATTTTTATGAAAAGCAAAACTAAGAATGTCGCCATTGCTGCAGGTTGTATAAATTGTTTAAGATAGATCTGCTCAGGGTGCAATAAGATTTGTGTTTTCAAAACATGAGTTAAAGTCTTGAGCAATACATGAATGTAAAGGAGTTTCTTCTTAAGAGTACCTTGACATGGTAATACAGATCACCTGGCTTGGATATCAGCTGTGAAAAATAGTGTTTCCTGAAAACATAAATAGTGAATTAACAGTGCAGTCCTAAGAACACTTCTCTGGGAGTAAGTCCCATGGAAGAGACCCAAGAAGGATTCTAAATAAACCAGCTAAGAATGGCACTGTAAAATTTGCATCTATCATATGAGTGGGATCTAACTGACTTTTCTGTTGGTAAAAAAGGGGAGGAAATTGTCCTTTTTTCATTCAGGACATTTCTATGTCACCTCTCTAGGAAATCTGCTAATGGTGGGTTTTGACAGCAAAAAAACAAACAAACTTTGTTGAGGAGCGTGGGACCTGTGCAGACAATGTGCAGTAAGGGGTTGTAGTGAGGAGGCTGATTAGGTAAGCCTGAGTGAAAAAGTTGGCTGGGTCCAACCCACTGGCTCTTCTTTTTTTAGAGAAGGTGTTGCTTGGCTGCACTACATTAGTTTAAAATCTTGGGGCAGCCCAGCATCTGTTCTAAGCAAACCATGAATTCTACCTGATTTTACTCAGCAATGTCTTGCATAATACTTGATGTGAACATTTCTGTATTGGAAAGTTTCAGATCAATAAGCCACAGTTTATGTGTTTACTGGAAGCCTGTGCTGAAATAGCTGGGCAGGGAATTCTGTAAGTTCTGACCCTGCACCACACATATAGTCTCCTGAAGGAGCTGGGCCCTCAGCACGAATGCCTAATCCCAGTAAAAATAGCTCAGTTTACAGTGCCCCCCCCCCTGTCAGTTCCATTAATTTACTGGTTGCCACTTAAACAAAGAACAAAAGGTAATGCAAACTGGCCTACTTACATGAGCAGCATATCTCCAGAGCACAAGATCACTCCTTCTGATCCATAAACTACAGAATGCCAAAACCCTGGCACACACAACAGCCCCACATGCTCCTAAACATGTGAAGTGGGAGAGTGGGGCTCAGCATGTGGCTCTGCCTCTGCATGATCACCTGGTCATTCAAAACCAATGTCCCTGGTAAAAAAGGGGGGGGGGAGATCATGTGGGTTTTTAATCTTCTGGAAAGACCACATGGATCATCATACGGTACCTTCTAGTTCCCATAAAAGCCTTGTAGTTATTGCTTCACAAACTGTTGTTTCTAGTTGCATTATTCAGCTGGACTGGAGAATCCCAAGGGCCTTTGGAACCTTGAGGCTAGACGTGGTGTAAAAGCATTTCCTTTGGGATGTTTCTGCATTCAGTTGTAATAACTAACTCTCAGATGAATGAATGCAGGATCCTACTTGCCAGTCTCCTTTGTCTATTTTTCTGTTGTGGATCCATGTAGTAGAAATAATGACACTGTAGCATAATATGCCTCACTTAGGAACCGAAGCACACATTCAGTCTGCAGTAATAATCTATAGCAAGTCTTCTAATAACAAGAAACAGTCACCTCTCTGGGTCAGAGGTGAGATGGTAAAGACTTTACAGGGGGGATTTTGTGAGCAGCCACATACAGAAAGCTGTATTATTTTTATTACCTTCACATCTCTTGCAATTATCCCTTCACTTTCTTTGGTTGTCTTAGAACAGGCCTCTTAAATTTCATATCATTTCCCCCCATTTTTTTGAACTGGTGATCCATTTTATGTTCTTATAATTATTCTCCTGCTATTAAAACTACTACTGATTTCTAGCCATTAGTTCTTTTCCCACTTTAAAAGTGTTTTCACCTTCTGCTTTACTGAAGGTTTTTTTAAGTAATTAGCCAGTTGCTTATGTTATTCAGTTGCTTATTTGAAGAAGGTACTACCCCTGAGCCCATTCCAATTCAGGTAGCTGAGTCCTCACAAAACCCCAGGCATGCCTGAATCTGAGTCTCTGCATGGCTAAAGGAGGGTGGGGGAGGTTAGATTACAATATTTAGTTTTTAAAGGAAATCAGGTAGGATCCTACAGATGATCTGCTGACTGAAGCCTATCCCTTCCCATCTTGAAAAGCCATAATTCGGGCTTGAGGAATCCTCAAAACTATGTTAGGCCCCGGTCACACGGAGCATTTGCCCCGCTGAAGGCACCGTACTCCGGCGGATTTTCCGGGTGCAATCTCACCGGAACATCTGGGAGGCGTAGCACTCCCATGGCCAACCCGCAGCAAGCCGCAAGCTACCAGGATCGACCTACCAGCAAATGGTTTGCTATGGGCTGCCTCCAGACTCCTGTGGTGTGATCGCGCCAGCGTCCTTTTTGCTGTGCGCATTGATGGTGGAAGCCCCGGTGTGCCGCCGTGAAGTCGGATTGCCTAATCGCACATTAGATTGCGACGGCACAAAGAGCCACGCTTCCCCCCCATGTTTTCTGGCCCATGTGACCGGGGCCTTAGTTCATCAGATAGTCTGTTGTTTTCTGCATTACATGTTAATTTTCCCAGGTGAGTTGGAAGGAGTTTGGATACTTCAGTCCTTGCAACTCAGTGTTGGTGGCTTTTTTCTCAGGAAATCAGGAGTGCATAGTGGTATGGTTAAGCCTGGTACCACTGTGTAGAGATGCCTTTTCGGTTTCCAGTGCTGCATTTTTGTTGCTAGCCACAAAAAAAGTTTGCTGGCATCCTAATACAGGAGGGATGTTATTTGCCTACTGCAAGGATATTTTTAGTGACCTCCTATTGCATATGAAAAATTATATCCATAGCTTTATATCCCATCCAGCATAAATTTGATCCAAATGTTATCTGGTTCAGCTAGGCTAGCATTTACAACTTTCTCAGGATTTCTTGCACAGTTTTATGTTTCTTCATGCCACTGTACCTTTAAATCTCTCACCAGCCCCACATGTAATTCTTTTGCTTGATTACTTTCAAAGTGCCTTTTAAAATTATGTGAGGATTATTTACAGTACTGGAGCTAATCACTAGGGGGCAATATCATATCTATTTTTTTACATTGTTTCATTGAACTAACCTTATTAGTTTCATTGATCTAACCCTCTATTCAGTAGATGTTTTTTTAAAAATCTACATTTAGATACTGTCATTATAATTATGACTATTGACAATGTCAGTTTTAATGCTGAAGTTTCAGTACTTAATGATGATTAATTTAAATATTGTGCATTCTTTTCTTTCAATATTGCTTTGTTAGGACATCATTGCTACAGAGTAGGGAATTGTAGATAAAAAATCTTAGGTTCTGCAGAACTGATTAAGAGAAAAAGCAACACTAATATTATTCTTATTAAACTAATCACTAATTCTACCACAAGTACAATGCAGCCCAAAGTTGTCATAGAACTGTTGTTATATGATCAGTATGAGTTTTCTGTTGCTACTGGTTGTTCACAGGAAAATAGGGACAATTACTCCTCAAGTGCTTCCGTCTGCTAGAAATGTCAGAGTCCCAGACTAAAGTCCTGCACCCCTCTTTCTGTCTTTAACACATTTCATAAAAGGCTAGGTCTGATACTTTTTTTTTTGTTTTAAATTTATGAATACTGCAATTGCCTTTCATCTGGTAGAAGACAAACGTGTGTCATTGCCTTCATTTCTGTTAACTAGAATAGGATTCTGAGTAGACCTACTTGGGATCACTGTCAGACTGAGGAAGTTGGCTCATGGAAGACAAACTTGGGCCCCGTTCATACGAGGCGTTTTGGGCCAGGAGTGGGCCGGATTGGAGACGGAGCAAACGGGCGCGATCCCACGCCAACATCTGGCTGGCGTTGCGTTCCCGTCTCTGATCCGGCCCTTCCCCTGATGAGGCGCGTCAAAAGTGAACCACCTACCTTAGGTGGTTCATCCGGACGACGCGCCGCAAGCCGGGCCGTCGGATCACCGGCGCGTCTTTGCGCCGGCGCATCCCCGGCTCCTAGCCGAACTGCGCAGTTCGGCAGGCTCCCCGTCAGGGCCGTGTTTTCTCCCCGGCGTCTGATCATGCCGGGGAGAAAAGGCGCCGCGGCCAGGGGATCCATGGGATCCCGCCGCGGCGTCTCAACTTAGGCACGGCTTTTAAATCCGCGCTTTTAGAGGCTTTTCCCCTGCCGTGTGGCAGGGGCCTTGGACTACTTAAGTTTTCAAGGTCAAAACCAACCCTTTAATTCAGCCAAGAAACCATCTGCAAGCCACTGAAGGTGCTGCAACCTCAGCATTGTAACCGCCACACAGCCTACAACTCTCCTAATTTATTCCTCTGGAAATTATTTCTGCTACTTCATTCCAAGTCAAAAGAAAATTACTACTCATGAGACCTGGTAGTATTTATGGGCATGTTATCACTTGGAATATAGTGCACTCAAAAGGGAGAAGAAAGCATTGTCAACTGCTGCATATAGTCTTGCTACAAAAATAAGGATTAAACAGACCATAAGGAGTAGAGTGATTTATTGGAACAAAAATAAACCTTTGTTTAAAGAAGGGATATACTTTTCTGATGTAGTTCTTAAATCACTCTCTTGCTAGAAGGCATTAGCATGGATCTTTATAGCACACAGACTGTATGTCTAATACAGATTGTTTTTGGACCTTATAATAGATCACTTTTGGTGAAATTGAGAAGTTTGGTCTTAATTCAGAGTGGCAATTCCTATCTTCTGAATGAAACCTGGGTTTATTGCCCAGCAGTGAGATTTCATAGACCTCAGTCATCAGTGACATTTGAAAGCAGTGGTTTTTCAAGGACAGATCTCCATCTAATGCAAATTAGAGTCAATTTATGCTGTGTAATATCCAAGCTCTTAACACATTCTGCTTTATGGAACAAAGGCTCTTTCAAGGCATTTCTAATGTTCACACTTCAATCATTTTGAATCATAATAGTGTTTCTCATGAAGATATTAGCTGTTAAATATTGTCGTAGTCATTTGTCCCATTACTATTTCAGCCTTCTGTTAGTATGTGTTTGTGTGTGCATGTGTAAGTAATGGCAGGTGGAACTGACCACAATGCAGAAATCTAATTAGTGATGTTTGTGGCTCTTTTGCCTGAATAGACTTCTCTCCAGAGAGAGACAGAAGAAAACACAGAAAAGAAAGGACAAATCAATGCAGATAGACTCCTACTTAATCCCCCAGGCCATTGTGTGCCAGGGCAGGGAAGCTGAGTTACCTGACTGTCACCTGCTTGGTAGAGTGTGAGGTCAGGGTTTTGTTCAAGCAGGTGCAGAACTTGTTGTTTACTTAACAAGGTTAGCAGCTGCTGCCTCCTAGCAATTAAATAATAAGTTCAGGAGGAGGTTGCCAGGTGCTGGCTGTCCTATATGCTATGACAAGCAGGGCAAAATTTCCTGTAAACACCTGCCAGAATCCCAGGCAAACTTCAGCTAACGGGCTGTTATGTACCTACTATTAAACCATTTCTAGGTTTAACTGACAGCTTTGTGAGCTTACTAGCTGTCATGTCAAAAGTTTCAAAAGATAAGATATGCGGAGAAGGACTTCCTTATTTTTCAACAGGTGTGAGATGAGATGTTTTTGAAATCCCATGACAATTGTAGATTTTGCCATTTCAATTAAATGAGGACAGATGTTCAGCTGGTGTAAGCTAACCAAACACCATTAACTGAAGTATACCATTTTACACCACATGGGCAGCTAGGATTAGGCTGTTAGCCACTTTCTCATTTATTCTGGTATGATGCTGATGCTTGCAAATGTTTTTCACACCAAACTTGCAAGGTTATCATATGTTCCTGTTTTATACATGAGTTTGACACAAGATTTTGGTGTGCAAGCTTTATCTTCACAACCACATGCTGCTAGTGAAAATTTTAAATTTTAAGATTCTAAACTGTCATGAAGGGGATACTGCTACCTGTTGTTGAAGGACTTTACTTATGTTGAACTACAGCTAGTGTAAATAATATTGGACTGAATTTCAGGGGCATACTAACAGAATTTTCAAAAAGAACCTTTCTAGATAATTGTTAGCATAATAAGTGTGCATGTTATTTACTCACTGGACACAATCCAGACATCTTTTATTGAAGTTGTGCTTTTGGTACATGGATGTGACATTCTAATTGTACCTCAGTCATTAACACACTGTGTGGTTGCTTAGAAATAGCCACTAGCAATACCATATTATTTCCTAGTAACAGCCGTAAGGGCATTAATTTCTTAAAGCTACCAGTGCTGCTTCTATTACTTTGGGGGATTTTAACCCCCAATGTGTGTGTTGTTGTTCAGATCTCAGATTTTTCTGCAAACCTGAGGCATTTTTCAGGTTTGTAGAAAGATCTGTCTTGTACTTTCATGGCTCAAATCTCTGGATCTCAGTATCCACAGATTTGGCCATGTTGATAATTAGATATATTGACAAGTGGGGACCTGCAACAAAATGTTGCATATTATGAATCTCTTTTTCATAGTATAGTTGGTTACTTTCCTTCAGTAACTGATTTGTTAGCTTTTTGGATTTTCTCATTGTGGCAAGGCGTCCTTTTGTGAGGTACTTTTGGCATTGTATTGTTCTGTACGGTACTGTTGATTGTTGTTTCTGACAAAAAAAAAGGCAGAGATTCGTTCAGTTGTTCTGAGTGCTGCCCTCTTAAGGGAGGAGGCAGCTCTGTGACAGCCTTCTGTGAAGGGAAGGGAGTGACAGATGGAGCCTACTTTTCCCTTTTTCCCTTTGTTTCCCCCTTGAATACTGGAAAGAGCGCCATCTAGCCTTGCTCAGTTCCCTTGTGCATAGTCAGCCAGTCGACTGAAGTTGGCTTCCAAGAGGAGTTTGCCTGGGAATTACAATCACTTTGTTTATGTGAGGTGAGATTTCAAAGATTGCCTTACTGGGTACTGCAAGTCTTGGATTTTTCTGTAGACGCATGGAGTCCCCTGAGTCTGTAGAAAAACCTTTTGGGGGAGAGTGTGCCCTCTGTTTGCGGAAATAAGTATCTGCAGGCAGAGGGGACTGTTGAGAATTAGATTATAGATAACACCAGGGATTCTTCTCTCTCTTTCCTTAAGACTATGCAGTCATTTTAAACAAAGTGGGGGAGAACACTATAAGCTCATTCTTGTACATTCATTTTGAACTGAAAACAAATGGGAATTTGGGGGGAAAACACATTAACTTTTGTTTCCATAGATTTCAGTAGGAAATATATTTCCCTCTATAATGTTTTTCATCTAATATTTCAGAGAATCAAAAGTAAGGTACATGTGAAAGAGAGCTCACTTCTGTTTCTGAATGGAAACTTGTGCAAAGGTTATGATAAGTTTGGCACAACCATTCAGTCATCATCCAACTAAATATTGATCCATATAGGGCTGTATAGACATGTGCACATTCTTCAGCCTTGTCTATTAACCGTGTCTGTGCATGTAGAGCCCAATATACAAAGTGGGAATCTTTGCAGATCAGTAGTGGAGAGAGATCTGATGTAGTGCTTCCCACATACTTCTTCACCACCAAACAGCTTATTCCACCCTCTTTCTCTAGGCATGACCTGTTATATGGAGCTTATTAGCCCCAAGACCCTAGAGGGGAATCCATTCACTGTCCTCTATGGTGCATTTCCCTGCCAGTTCTGCTGTGTCCTTGCAACACCTACTTTGCTAGTTGGAGACCATGTAATTTTATTTATTTATTTATTTATTTTCATACTTATACCCCGCCCTCCCCAGTGGGCTCAGGGCGGCTCACAGAGGCAAGAACAACTTGCCATGATAAAACAATATATACAAAACAGTTTAAAACATATAGTACATATTAAAATATAATAACAGGTGCTCAGTACCATTCATAATCTAAAAGATGGTGGATTGAATGTCCAAAATAACAATTGGCGTTGCTAAACAGACTAACTATGGCTGCGGTCACACGTAACAGAAGCCACACAAGTGAGACGGAAAACAGCCGGAGTTTCTGGGCGCGATCTCACCAGCACATCTGGGAAGCGTAGCACTCCCGTGGCTCAACCGAGGCTTCCAGCCGAAACTGCGGGGCAAAAAACTGCGGGGCAAGGGCAGGCGTCTGATCGCGTTTCCGGTGGCATCCGGCGCCCGCCCATGTCCCCTTGCAAATAAGGTGGGGTTTTTTTGTCCAAGTCTCTGTGGATGCGCATGCGCACCCAACGGAGCATGCGCATTTGTCATGTACACAAAAAGAAAAAACAGTTTGCCGCGGCGCGCGCTTCTTCGTTGCACACCGGCTTGTCCTGTGATCGGCACCTCTCCCTTGCCATGGAACCTCCACGGTACCTCCACAGGACCTCCACAGGAGGTCTGATCACGTAACTGCGCAGTAGTTTGCCCCAGGGCAAACAGCCACGCTTCTCCTCTGCAGTTTCCTGCCCGTGTGACCGGGGCCTATGTCAGTCTGTAATCGGAAACAAAGCATTTCCTAGTAATGAAGAAAAGCCTTGCATACAGAAAATAGCTGTGGGGACATCTTAGTTTATTCTTCTCTGCGACGCTGAGTGAAACTTCAGCTCCTGTTGCTGGATTCATTAATGCTGCACACTGCAGGATCTTATAACCCCCTTGTAAATTACTGCTATAAAATCTATTGAGTCTGGTATGATCCAGAAATATAAGTATGTAACTGAAAAGCTTTGTAAAATATAAACACAAATTATCTACGGATTTTTCACTCCAGCTGCATTGTTGGGGGTGTGTGTGGCAATTTCTCCTAAGAGGCAGTCAGGGATTCCTGATTTCCTACTTGGCTCTTTACTGTCTCCATAAATGTTTATCACAGCCTAAAGGCTGCTCTGCACTCTGTCAGGTAATTGTTCTCAAGGGGGACACCCACTAGCTGAGAAGAAATGGAGCACAATATAAGCATGCCTGGCTATAGTTTTCTACTTCCAGCCCATCTATGCTGGAATGGGTGGGGATGGAGAAATAGTTGATGCAGTATAAGAGAAGTGCCAGTTAATGATACAAGACCTTATTTTCCACAGAAAGCATAGGGAAATGTCTCTGTTTACCAGTAAATAGTGAAAACTACCAACAAAGTGTAAATTTGATATTTATTTTAAATGTTCATGTACCCACCTTTCTCCCAGAACCCAAGATGGGTAAGCACAGTGGAAAAACAATATAAACAATGTACTGAAATGCAACACATTAAAATATAAAACAACTTAATGCCTCATGCAACAGGATATTCCCCCTTTGTCCAGGCTCAGGCTGCCCCAAAAGCTTTCTAAAACAAGAGCCCCCCCCCAACTCTGATATGCAGCCTTGCCAGAAAGTCAGGAGGACAGACCCCTCCAATCTCTTCCAGGAGGCTGTTCCAGAGGCATGAGGCAGCTACTAAAAAAGGCCTAAGCCCACACTATGGCAGAATATGCCTTAGACAATGGGAAGGGAGGCAGTGAAAAGAGACCTTGCTGGGAAGATCAGAACTGCCGCACAGGAACATGCAGAGAGAGGTGGTCCTCAAGGATGCGGGCCCCAGGTCATGAAGGGCTTTAAATATGAGCACCAGCACCTTGAATTGAACCCCAAAACTAATCAGCAGCCAGTGAAGGCACTTGACCTCATTGACTTGACCCAGGTAACAAACAAGCTGCCACATTTTGCACCAGCTGCAGTTTCTGGATCATGTTCAAGAGCATCTTCATGAACAGTGTGTTGGAGAAAAGCAGGCTTAGAAAGATTGAGGAAATGCCAGGGAACCTCTGGGAGGTGCATGAATGCCCATGATGCCGTGAAGAAGCAGGAAAAAACCTCACTTCCCAACAACATTAAATCCAGGGCAAATAACTTGTGTGGCATTGGCCTATAAGTGGTAAAGATCTGAAACATGTTGCTCAGAGGTATATGAAATCTATAACACTAGAGATCTCAGATCACAGCTCATCACACACTAAAACTTATTCATGGTCAACATCACTTCACAAAAAAGGAAGAACCAGAGAGATCTGTTCCACAAGATCCAGGAAAGCAAGGGGAAATTTAAAGCATGGTTAGGCATGTTGAAAGATCAATGTGGAAATACATTAACTGAACAGGTAAAAATAAAGAAAAGATAGGAACAATACACTGAAGAACTATACAGAAGAGATGGAAGGGTGACAGCGCCCTTCAAAGAAGAATCTTTTAAAGAAGTTCCTGAAATTTTGGAAAGTTAAGTGAAAATTCCACTCAAAGGAACCGGGAGAAACAAATCACCAGGAGTAGATGGGATATCAAGAGAGCTATTTCAAGCCACAGAAACTGAATCCATCAAAATATCGACATGCCAACAAATATGGAAAACAAAACAATGGTCCACAGAATGCTTCATCAACATTCCAGTTCTGAAAAGGAGATATAGAAGACTGCAGCAACTACCATATTAATTTCTCATGTAAGTAAAGTGATGCTCAAAATCTTACAACAAATACTGCTGCCATATATGGAAGAAGAAATGCCAAATGTTCAGGCTGGATTCAGAAAAGGAAAAGGCACTAGAGACCATATTGCAAATTTATATTGGTTACTGTAGCATATGAAAGGAGAAAATCACCTTGTGTTTCATTTTTGTTGTTGTTCAGTTGCACAGTCGAGTCTGACTCTTCGTGACCCCATGGACCACATCATGCCAGGCCCTCCTGTCCTCCATTGTCCTCAGGAGTTCGCTCAACTCTATGTTCGTTGCATTGATAACACTGTCTAACCATCTCATCCTTTGTCGTCCCCTTCTTCTTTGACCTTCAATCTTTCTCAGCATCAGGGTCTTCTCCAGTGACTGCTCCCTTCTTATTTGGTGGCCAAAGCATTTGAGCTTCAGCTTCAGAATCTGGCCTTCCAGGGAACAGACAGGGTTGATTTCTTTTAGGACTGACTGATTTGATCTCCTTGCAGTCCAAGGGACTCTCGAGAGTCTTCTCCAGCACCATAATTTGAAAACATCTATTCTTCAGCGCTCGGCCTTCCATATGGTCCAACTCTCACAGCTATACATTACTTCATAGATTTTCCATTGATGTTTCATAAATTACAGCAAAGCTTTTGATTGTGTGGATCAGGAAAAACTACAGTTGGTTTTAAGACTAATTGGTGAGCGACATCATTTGACTGTTTTGATGCGCAACCTGTACTCTGGACAAGAGGCTACTGTTAGGACAGAATACAGAGAAACAGAATGGTTTCCAATTGGCAAAGGTGTCAGACAAGTCTGTATTTTATCTCCCTATCTCTTCAATCTATATGCAGAACATATCATAAGGAAAATTGGATTAGATTTAGATGAAGATGGAGTAAAGCCTGGCAGAAGAACTATTAAAAATTTGAGAAATGCAGATAATACTGCATTACTGGCAGAAAATAGTGAAGAAATGACTACTGATGAAGGTTAAAGCAGAAAGTGCCAAAGTTGGGTTACAGCTAACATCAAAAAGACAAAAGTAATGACCACTGAGGAATCACACAACCTTAAGGTTGAGGAAATTAAAATGGTTAAAGATTTCCTATTCCTTGGTTCAATTATCACCTAAAAGGCAGACTGCAACCAAGAAAATCAGGAAGAGACTGAGACTGGGAAGGGCAGCCACAAAGAAACTAGAAAAGATCCTTAAGTGTAATGATAGGTTGCTGGTGATCAAGATCAAGATACATCACACTAAAGTATTTCCCATTACTATGTATGGGTGTGAAAGTTGGACAATGAAGAAAGCTGATAGGAAGAAAGCTGATTCATTTGATTGTGTTATTGGAGGAGAGTTTTACAGATACCATGGAGCACCAAAAAGACAAGTAAGTGGGTTCCAAAGCAAGTCTGAACTCTCCCTAGAAGCTAAAATGGCCAAACAGAGGCTACTGTACTTTGGTCACATTATGAGAAGACACTACTCACTGGAAAAGACAATAATGCTTGGAGAAATTGAAGGCCGCAGGAAAAGAGGAAGACCCAACATGAGATGATTGGACTCAATCGAGGCCCTCAGTTTGCAAGACCTGAGCAAGGCTGTTAGTAATAGGATGTTTGGGATGTCATTAATTCATGGGGTCACCATCACTCAAAAGTGTCTTGACAGCAGTTAACACACACATATCATTTCACACTGAAAGTCTAGGATTATGACTCCCTAAAAACCTGATGCACGCAGAAAACTAGCTATCAGGAAGTGGGGTTCCATCTTAGTTGCATGCTATTTTATAGGATTTTTTTGTGGGGCGACATTCAAATATGCAACACTTGCAGTCCAGTGTTACATTTCAGGAACAGCTCTACCATGTGATGGGCTATTTGTGGAAACCAAGCCTAGAAGTGATTAGACAAGCATTTGGTTGGATTAGTTTGGCTGTATTCCATCCCCTAGGCAGGAGGATTAAATTCCAGTCATATATCTAAAGGTGACTACTACTGGAGATGAGAGTAGAGAGCCCTTTGACAAGGATTCCCGCTTCTGGCAGGCAGCTAGACTTGATGACCCATGAGTTTCTTCTAGCTCTATGTTTTTAGATATCTGTAACATTAATTATACACTCTGAAGATTTATTCTTCAGTTCCTACAATCACATCACTCAACCTGTTCCAAAGATAAAAGTGCATTTGTCTAAGTTCTGCCTAGAGCAGCAAGCAGTGCAATATGTATTAACCATCAAAGTGTGTACGTTCCACTGCAGGTTACATTTCACAGAGCTCTGTAGAGAAATGCAAAAGAGCTCATTATGAAGGTTCCAGCAAAGAAAATTTAAGGTAAAGAGGCAGTGCTTTATGCAGCTAAAATTATCCACAGCACTGTGTGCAAAATCACATTAAAAGGAACAGTTTCTGTGTAAATCTTCCTGTAGGATGTTTCTGGCACCTCATGAGAGAGAGGCACTCTCACATAACGTGTCAGTTCAAGGAATGGCCTGCAGCGGTGTTTCTGTTCTGTGTTGTGTGACTCGGCATATTCAGGGCCAAACTTAATTGTTACAGTTTTTAAAGAGTACACAGATACTCCATGTGGAGCAGCAAAATGGGAAAGTAACTCTCCCCACAGTGCCATTTCAAGCCTGTTTGCGCGCTCCTTTTTTTTTTTTAAGAAGCTGTTCCCTACGGCTAAACTGTAATGTTTAGTTTTGGCCACACATGATCACTTTCCCTCCTCATAGATAAACCTTTAGTTTTAGAATGAACAAAGCTGTGGTTCTAATTGTGGATAAAACTGTATATATTGGTGCTGGCAATTAGAAAGCAAGGATGAAGCTCAGTAGACTAAGAAGGATATTCAGTGTTTAGGGATTTATTTGAGCATATTCTACATCTGGAATAGAATATAGTTTTGACCCACTGATTTCATTTATTTATTTAACATGTATGTTTGCCATATTCTCCCAGAAAAATACTTAAAGTGGCTTACAAAAACCAGGTTAAAACATAATTAAAATCCAATGGGAACAGAAGAAATGGTCAAATAAGAGTCTTTCCAGGATTGGTAACTGGTATTGAAAAATGAAGAGTTTTCATATTCATATGATAGATGATATTCTATCTCCACATTAAAAGGTGTACGGCTGTCAAATCATATGTTAACCAAGTTATGAACCATCTAGTAAGAAGTACAGTGCTGCAACAAAACACCAAACATGGTCTAGAGGAAGCATATGAAACCTCTGCCACTGGAGGTCTCAAGCCCACTGAACGTGGAGTATTGGCTGTTCCAAATACTACAGATTACTGCCTTGATTCTGTGTCATCTGCATAGAGTTACTGGTTTGGAAAAATCTAATGATAGCAGCCACTAGATCATAGAATGGGGATAGATTTTCCTCAGGCTGCTTAGACCTGGCTGGGGGAAAAAAACAAAACATTTTTTCATTTCATTTATTTATTTAATGCATTAACCCAAGAGTCATAGCAATTAATAAAACTAATAACATGAAATGGATTGACTCAATGAAGGAATCCATGGCCTTCAACGGAGCAAGGCTGTTAATGGTAGGACATTTTGGAGGTCATTAACTCATAGGGTCACCATCAGTCAGAAGCGACTTGAGGGCGCATAACACACACAGAACTGCTTATGCTCACCATTCGTATTTAACATGTATGTGCCGTACTAACTCAGTAAGTAATATCTATTGTTTTCGAGTTTTAAAAATTCTGCATTTCTATGAAATGGCGTGCAGCTGAAATAAAACTGGTAAAACAGCTGGAAAACAAGAACTAGCAATTTTTAAAACCAGTTTACCATTGTCAAAAAGAGGGAGAAAGGTTGCCTATTGACCACTAATGAGCAATGCTGGAGATCACAAAATTACTGTGAACAAAAACCCATGCAGACTGGGATGCTGCTGATCGTGACAGACTAATAATAATTACTTCCAAATGTATTTTAGTAATTTTATATAATTTCCACATAAATAGTGCAAAACATGCCAAGTTATTCAGTGTGTAGCATAGAAAAGATTCACTCAATACTGTTAAGTCCTTATTATAAAAATTGATAAAAGGGAAACGTCTCCTAAGGAGTAAGGGATGCATTCAGTATACACAAAACATAGCAGCTTCAAATCCTGTTGAGAAGCGCCCTGCATTCAAATCAAAGCCGCTCCAAATCCTGGTGGTAACCGTCCTGCAACACAGATGCCTGCTTGAAGCTGTCTTTCGACAGACTTTTTCACAACAGGAAAAGTATACCACATTCCTTTCACTATTGAAAACATGTCAAGAAATTTAAACAAAATTACATCTCCAATCCTGCATAATTTTACAAAGCCTTATGGAAACACCTATAGTTGATAGCTTCAAAATGAACATAAGAAAATTTCTGATGCTGCTGTCTTCCCTGAAAGTTGGTAAAGCAACAGACTCACATAGCAACTATTTTACACACACCCAAAGATCATGCACAACAGCTGGAAATACCATAACATTCTCAGTCTTAAAGGGAAAACATCCTGGCATAACTGTAACTCATACAAAGCGAAGAAATTCATAGGTAACATTTTATTTATTTATTTATTTATTGAGACCATGATCTTAAAGAACCCATTACTCATCAAAAACAAGAAAAATCATTGGTAACATTAAGACCATTTGGCTGTAATGTATTAAGATGGAAAATCCAAAAACACTCCTGATGTAATAAATCCAGTCTAGTGGCATCCACATTAGTTTTGTCAGAAACATAAAGAACTGAAAATCGAAAATCATCAATAGCATGTTTAAATTCTTGAAAATGGTGGGCCAAAGGAGAATCTAACACTTTTAATTTTAGGCAAGAATGGTGTTCTAATATACGTACTTTCAGGGGGTGATTTGTACTCCCCACATATATATACCCTTTGACATGGACATTTTATTAGGTACACAGTATTTTAAGTTTTACAAGCAGTGCCTGAGCAAGGGGCAACAATAGCAGGAGAAGCAGGCAGACCTACTCCTACATACCCATCATCCCAAGAGCCAACAGTTCTCACAATTCCCTTCAGTGGAGGGGGAGCCCTGCAAGTCTTCAGTATGGTAGCACTTCTTGTAAATCTGACTTCAGATATGGCTGCACTTATGGATGATCACAGCTGACAACAGTGTAATGCTTCTTTATTGCTCAGCCTTTCTGCTTCCTTTGACATCAGCAGTCCACTTGATCTTGTTGAAGTGCTTGGTGGCAGAGCTTTTTTCTGGAAAAAGAGGTGCTGGAACTCTCAAAAGAGAATGAAGTTTTCAATCTGTACACTGAAAACCCATGAACTTTTAAAAATGTTTAAAAGAATTTTGTCATATAGGTTCCAGAACTGTGTTCAGGTGCATTCCCCCAGAAAAAAGCCCTACTTGGTGGCACGCTACTAAGAAGAATGATGAACTCTGCAGAGCCTCCCAAACCTGATTCTGGTCTTGTTGTAAAACATCATGGAAACAGAATTCCTACCTACCACCACCATTTGTTTTGCATAGCCTCATTAATGCAGAAATGGTTTCTCTAAGAACTCACAGCAACCAAGCATCCAGGGCAAGTCCACAGTATAAAAAGTTGGGTTGCAATGAAGAACTTCGTATCTTTGCCGTTATCATCACTCAGTGTCATGTTATTGGAGACAATTCAGGGTGTCCAACACTCCTGCCATGCACAATGGCTTATATCTACAAATAGAAGTAGGGAAACAAGCTTCAGAATAGCTGGCACCGTCTAATCCCTTCCTTCAGGGGGGAAAACACAGTTTCTGGGGTTCCAGAACTCACCATAACAGAGTCCTGAGCCTGCTTTGGCAGGGAGGGCAGGGTATAAATCAAATAAATAAATAGTCCGTGCACACCTTCCTTATTTTGGCCACACAGCTTTCCAGCCGCACAGTTCAAAGATTCCAACTCCTTAGAAGTCTGCAGTTTGGAGAGCAGTTATGCCCACCAGAAATTTTAAAAAGACCAGCACAGTAATTTCCTAGGTCTGTATAACAAGGACAAGCAACATTTACTGTGAATGGATGGTAGCAGCTGAGACTCTGTCTTCATGCCAGGAACATGGGGCAGGGGCAAATGGTTTTCAGGCACAGCTGCCAGTATTTTTTATTTTAGATATTTATATTCCATCTTTGTCCCCAATGGGGAGCCAAAGTGGCTTACAACATCATTTGCCCACCCACTGTTTATTCTCACAATAGGCTGAGAATGACTGGCCCAAGCAACAAGATTCCATGGCAGAGCAAGTATTTAAAGCTGGGTTTCCCAGATCTTAGTCCAGCTCACTAATTACTGCATCATGCTGGCTTGCAGAGGATACTACAGATACAGTAAAGTTTCATTACACATTTTCTTATGAACAGTATCACCTATGATCCAGCCACAGATAGCATATTCTATCGTTTTTTTCCTCCTCTCTGTTCAACCTTGTCTCCTCTAATGGCCTTTTCTTCAGTAAAGATAGCAGAAACTTCCCCTTCAGATGCCTCTTCAGTCTTCACTTTCCCTTACCGCTGAGTAGTGCAGACTCATGTTCAGTGCCTCCAGGTGAGACTTAATTGGTCACTTAGGGTATAGGACTCCAGGCTATTACCTGTTTGGAATTTTTAAACTACAAGTGCATCATACATGCTGTGTTGTGTTGAAGGTCTGCTTGAAAAGATCAGTTACACAGAATTAACTATATACATCAGTGTAAAATGAAGCTCAACATCTTCACTATCTTTGATGGATAGTGAAATAGCTGCCAGTAGATGTCCCATAATACCTTTGAAATGTGAATGAATGCCTTCTGAAATGAATGGGATACTTAGAGCAACTATTCATCACATTAATCTAATAAGCACTCACAAACCTCCTCAGAAGAAAGCATAAGACAAAAAAACAAAACCCCAGCAGTATCACTGAAGTGCCAAGCAGAGGGATTATGCTCCACTGAAGATGAAGAAAAAAGGACTACCAGAGTCTCTGGTATCCCCCAGAAAAGGAGCTCAGAAAAACAAATACAGGCCCCGGCCACACGGGCCAGATATCGCGGAGGGGAGGCGTGGCTAATTGCCCCAGCGCAGTTTGATCTGCGATTACGCGATCAGACGCACCGGCAGCACACCATGGGTCCTTCCCTCGGCACCGGTGGGTAAATGAGGGACCGGAGGAGAATGCCGCGTGCCGGCACGATCACACCACGGGTGTATGGAGGCAGCCCGTAGCAAACGTTTACTAGTACCTTGGAGGTATTAGTTTTTTAACGCGCATTGTCGGCGGTAAGCCACGGGTGCGCTCCACTTCCCAGATGTTGGGGTGTGATCGCGCCCGGATAATCTGCCCACCATCCGTGCCTCTCCTGCGGCAACTTTGCCGTGTGACTGGGGCCACACTCACACAAAAAAGAGGGGCTTAATTGTTTCTCACCAACTAAAGCATAACTATACATCTCATGTCAATGAGAATATGGCGAGAGAGAGATGGTGTGAAGTGCTATTCCTTTAAACCTCATCCTCCTTGATTTTAATTTCCTGTTCCCATTTCTTGACTCTTCAAGCCTCTGTTCAATAAAAGAGATGAACTAACCCTGGCTACTTGATTGCTTTGAGTTCTTAGATAAATGAATTATGTAAAATGAGGCTATGCCTATACAAACAAATGCTAGTGGCAGAAAGGGATTCTGTCTCCATGACTAGTTAGAACAACATGAAAACTAGGGTAAGGTTCTGAAAAATTAAAGTAGTAAGCCTTACATGCTGAGAGTCTTATCATTAGAGTTGTTTTCAAGAAAAATCCATGTAACTTGATCTGTGCGATAGCTCTGCTTCAGTTGTGTTCACAATTGTTTCAACTGTTTCAAAATGTGTTATTTATAACTTATATTAAAACACTCTCCATTTTCAAACAAATTTTATACTTTATGGGAATAACTAATATACATAACTAGACCTTAAATCCTGGTTCAACCCTGTCCCCGAACTTACATTCTACACTACACTTGAGTTCATCCTTTTTTTAAAAAGAAAAGAAAAGATTTTTAATGCATTTTCTAAACTAAACCTCTATAGGGTCAGGGGAAGGGAACAACCTAAAACTACGAGTAACAAGAGATCATTAATACGTATTTTAAAATAGTCAATGTTTCCCTAATATCAAAGCAGTAATACATGAGAGTTATTGCAATAAAATTATAAAAAATAAAGCAAGCATTCCAACACAGATTTAACTAAAGTGTATGCTTCTTAGCTTAAAGTTACTGATTAGTAATAGGTATCAGACAGAGTTACATTATTATACTTATTTTCTTCCTTTACGTTTCTTTTCAAACTTTTTAGGAGGCTTAGGAGCCATAGCCCCTAATTCTGCTTCAGAGTCTGAGGATTCAGCCAATGAGGAGTTCTTAGGACTGTCTTCATTTTAATCTTCTTCTTTTTCTGCATCTTTATCGTCCTCCAATTTCTCAGGTCCATCTTTATCTTGTTGTTATTGCTCAAGAAATTTTTTTGCTTTAAGAACAGAGTCAATCTTTTCTTTTTCCCGTTGAAGTTGAAAATAAGGCCTTCCGGTGTTATCCATCTGTAAGGGGTGTTATGCTTTTGCAAAAACAATGCCAAGTCTCTGTATTGTCTTCTTTTTCTGATCTCAAATGGAATGTCTTTTAAGGTTTTGACTTGTCATTGTTTTTAGTTAGTAAGAAGTTTTGGAAAGTCTCTTAAAGTCTGAAAATATTGCTTTCTTGCTAATCCGCTCCACACTCCATCACCATCTGCTCTTTTCAAGCCACCCCACCTCCCTCTTTTAACTCAGTTCGTTGGACATGGGGATTTCCCCCCCTCGCTTATTTGGGGCTTTGGGGTGGCTTTACTCCTGACGTTCAGATGGCAGCTCACTAAATGGTAGGTTTACTCCCATTCTTACTTGTGTTTGTTTAAGTAGTAGGGAAGATCGGTCCTGGCGGATCTCTTGTATGCTCAGTCCGGTGTGTGCCTTTAGGTGCCATTGCTGGCTCCATGCCACGAGGACCTATTGGGGAAAAGAGGGGCCTCAATCCCTTGGCATTCCGCCTTGGGAGAGGCACCTCTCATGCCCCAGGCTGCAACCCTCCTTCGAAGGGTCGTGGGGGTCCAAGATCAACTTGGACCCCTCCCCATCAGCATGTTTGCAGGCCGCTCACATCAGAGCAACGATGGAGTGCACTCACTTGCGAGATGCCAAAAACCGGAAGTCCCACTTGAGTTCATCCCTGTAATTATCTCAGGGTATTTTTTTGTTTCCACATTACATTGAAGTCACCCCAGTTTTGCCCCACACTTGTCCCGGGATAAACGGATGGTGTTATAACCAGGGATAAATGTTGTGTCATGAGTTGAAGTCTGATAAAACTAGGGATGAGATCCAAGTGCGGAAAGGACCTGAGAGAGTTCTGTATATTAGTTGTTCCCACATGAACCTTGGAACTGTCAATCCATTTCATACTAGAACCTTCCCTGTGGCCTGCCTGTCTTCCTCTCCCCCTCCCTGAGCTGAATTGCCTGGCTTTTTAAATGTAAAATCAAATTATAACTTGAGGTTTTTGTATGGCTCCTGGCCTATTAGATTTTCTTTTTTCCAGTTGTTTTTAGCTTAATCTTCCATGTTACTTGTTGTAATTTCCATTTTTATTTAATTCATTTTACTGTTAATTGCTTTTCTAGTCCTGTTTTAAAATTATGTACTAAACTATACTAAAATTATATATATTAAAAATTACACTAAATTGCCAAATGGGTGATAGTGGAACTGCAATTACTGCAGATGATGATTTATATATTCCTAATTTAAAGGCAAATTTGCTACGCATGCCCGCACTCTCAGAAAAAGGATTTGCCATACACTTTGACAATACTATATCTACTATCTCTCGCCAAGGTGAGCTATATTCCACAGGTGCTCTCAGAAGTAGAGTCTTTGAACTGGACTGCCAGGTACCAAAGGCCTGAACAGCCAGGAAAACAGCTTTCCAGAAGTCCCTGGAGCTTTGGCACAGGAGATTTGCTCATCTTGACCCAGAAGCCAACCTGAAACTACAAAGGACTTGGTAACAGGTATCAATATAAGTGAGTATGCCAGTGATAATCAGTCGTGTGTAAGTTGTATAAAGGGAAAGGCAACTCAGTCTTCTATTCCAAAACAAAGTCAGAGATGCCCTAAGCAACCACTTGAGCTAATTTACACTGACGTATGTGGGCCTATCAAACGAGCATCAACCGTAAACAACACTTGTCTGTTATCTTTCACTGATGATTTTTCAAGATATACCGTGTGTTATTTGCTGAAGAAAAAATTGCAAACTGAGCAGAAACTGAGAGACTACATTGCCATAGTTTCTATCAAGTTCAACAGGAAGCCGGAAACAGAATAATGATCTGTTGTGGTGTTTATATAACATACTGGATCTCAACCATTATAGCTGAAAAAGGAGTTTACACAGAAAAAAACCAGTTACCCTTCGGTGTAAAATGAGAAGCTAGAGCAAAACATCTTATTAAGAATGTATAAATCTTCAGTGTGCCTTTTCCTTGCTTCTTAGTGCCCTTCTTGCTTTTAGCCTCTTGTTTTAGTTTAAATCAACTTGAGGCTTTATTAATGCCCATTCACAACTGGTGCTTCAAGACAGCCATGATGGGCCCATAATGCAAGACACGATTTCTGCTTATGAAGGCAATGCTGGATCAGCTGCCACTAGGAGGTTAATATAGCACAGGGGAATAATTATTATTAAACAAAACAGGGTGATGCAGAGAAAATAAATTTTTAAAGAAAAGTGTGTGCCCTTCACTTAATAACCTTACTGAATATTATTTGATGAGGGTTGACAGTACAGTGGTAGATCATATAAAATTGTAAATATACTTTCCAGAAGCTGGACATACCATGGATCACACAGGAAAACAAGAAATTTAAATAAACAAAGCAATGATAAATATTAAGAGGAAACTGATAATTAGCTAGGCATTTAATTGTAACATTGCTCTATTGTAACTATAGCTCTGATTGCCATCTGCTGGCTATATTGTTTACTGTGAAGATTTGGGGGGATTGAAAACTTTGGAAGCTCAGGCTGCATCCATGTGGTGAGGGTTCTGTTTCCAAGTCATTGCTGCTCAGAATATGCAGGCATTCATACTGGCAATGGAGCATCTACATGAGAATTTTGTCCACAATTTCTACCACCGGCCATTTTTCCTGCAGTTTTCCCCACTGTACCACTGGAGGCTTTGGTGGGAGGCCTTTAAAGGAATCAATAACTGTTAGATTGACATATTGTAATCACCTTTGGAAATGTGCATATTCTGACCGAAACAGTGTGCAAACATCTTTTCAAAACAATTTCCTTTAACTAGGTTTGAGAAAGATTGGAGGAAAGTAGGGGAAAACATAGAAACAGGGCAAATAGAGGTCAACAACAAAATAGTAATAATAATAATAAGTTAAAACTATTAAAACAAAATTAAAACAATATACATCAGTTTGTACAGTCCCCTATATTGGTGTCGCTGAAATCCAAGGTGGTATAGTCTGAGCTGCATAAGATGGTATCTTCAGCAGGGGGGCAGCTTTTTCCCTGGATACCTGTCACCTCACCCGAAGGCCTGGCGGAACAGCTCCATTTTGCAGGCCCTGCAGAATGGTAACAGATCGTGCAGGGCCCTGGATCTCATGCAGGAGCATGTTTCACCAGGCCAGGGCCAGGGTAGAAAAGGCCCTGGCCCTGCTTGAGGCTAAATGGACATCCCTCAGGCCGGGGACAACCAGCAGGTCTTGATCAGTGGAATGCAAGGCTCTCCGGGACACCTATGGGAAGAGGTAGTCCCTTAGGTATGTGGGTCCCAGGCCACACAAGGCTTTAAAGGTTAATGCCAATACCTTGAAGCAGATCTGGTAATCGGTAGCCAGTGCAATTGGCAGAGCACCAGCCAAATGTGTGCCCACACAGGCAACACAGATAGCAGGTATGCTGCAGCATTTTGCACCAGCTGGAGTTTCTGGATCAACCACAAGGGCAAGCCTGCTTAAAGCGAGTTACAGTAATCAAGCCTGGAAGTGACCATTGCATGGGTCACTGTAGCCAAATCCTGGGGGCAGAGGTAAGGGTCCAGCTGCCTGATCTGTCGAAGATGGTAAAAGGCAGACCTAGCAACTGTGGTGACCTGAGCCTCCCTAGTGAGTGAGGCATCCAGGATCACTCCCATGCTCCTCACCTTCTGGGTTGGCACAAGTGGTGTGCCATCCAAGTTGGGCAGCCTGATTCCCAACCCTACTCTCCCCCAACTTAGGTACAGGACCGTCTTAGTTGGATTCAGTTTCAACTGGCTGTGCTGTAATCATCCAGTCACGACCTCCAGAGCCCTGGCCAGGTTTTCTGGGTCGGAAACTGGGCAGCCATCCATCAACAGATAGAGCTGGGTGTCATACAATCTAAAATAGTAAGGTATTACTTTTATTCAAGCCAAGTGCAATGTCATCAAGATATGAGCAAGCTTGTGGGTTCACCAGAACTCTATTTCAGACTGGGTATTAACGGAAAGGGGGGAAGGGGTAGAAAAGATGTGGCAATTGCTATCTGCAGTTTTTAAGATAGAATGCTTTTAGCAAACTCAATGCTAGATACAAAAAAACCCCAACCCTCATTGCACAACAGCTACAGAGAAGCAATGGCTGCTTCCCCCTTGTGCTGTAACCATCCAACAGGTATCCTTTTCTGACTCTAGCACTCACTGGAACACACATGTCCCTTGTAGACAGGGGGCAAAGTAAGGCATGGTAGTCATCATATTTACTAATGTGGGAGATTGATTTTGGGCATTACTCTAAGTGCAACCCTACACTGCCTCCAAAGAAATGGTATTTCCTTTTGGAGAATGCCTCCTCCCATTGCAGACCCCCATTTTGTTCTCTGTGCTGTTCCCGAGGGTCTGCTGACTGCCAACAATTAAATTTCTGGGGGCTCAGTGACCTGCTATAGGAGGGGAGAAAGTCCTGCCCCTATGTAGTCCAGTACCTGTGTAGCCTGTAGATAGTTGGATACATGCCAATATAAGCCAAACGTTATGCTACCTAATGGGATATTTTCTATCACAGGAAAAGTATCCTTATTAGGTGGTAGAAGCTCATGTTCTAGTTCTATGATGCCTTTTATGTATGTTTATTTATATAAATGGACAGTAGTAAGTATCCAAAATAGCAGCAAATATATATCATTGACCTCTATCACAAACAAATTGTCACTGCTGAAAAGGTTGGGAGGTGGCATATTACTTAGTAAACTATAAACCATTCCATTTATTTTGGATTGAGTGCTATCAATGTACACATGACGTCCCAATCCAGTTCATCATCTAAGCCTCCATATGCATCCATGCAGGCTCTAAACCTGTGCTTTGAGGCTATGGTTAGGTGGCTAAGGCAGAACAAGCTGAAGCCAGACAAGATGATGCTGTTTTCAAGGGACTGGATCCACTTGTAGTGAATGCAGTACAGCTGGCACTTGCAGATCAGGTTAAGAGCCTGGGTGTGCTCATGGACACACTCTTGTTGTTTGAAAAGAAGGTTGGTATAGTGGCCAATAGTGCCTTCTATCATCTGCATCTGGCTTGTCAACTCTCTTTTTTATCAGCTGAGCCATTGTTTTTGTAAACTCACAGTTTGACTACTGTAATGTGCTGTATGTTGGGCTGCCCTTGTAGACAAATCGGAAACTTCAGCTGATTCAGAATGCAATAACCCAATTACTGCTTATCTTAAAACAGCTACATTGGTTGCCAGGTGGCTTCCAAGTCCAACAGCTGGTTATTACTAGGGGTCTGCACTGTGAAAACAATTATCTGGGGTTCAGGGGGGTTACCATGGTTGCTTATGTTCATTTAGGACATTACCAATTCACAATTCAAATCTAGGTGGTTTATTTGCATTCGGGGCCAATACTTTCAATGGAGAATCTATTAGAAGATGTAGAGTAGCTGCTTATAAAGATAATGGTATCAAATTTGCACAGAACATAATCCTTCCTCTAACGTAAAGATCCTCCCTCAAGTTCAAGCAAATTGGACCAAGGGGTTCAGTTTTACAGACCCCTGAAGTAGGTGCCTCTCAAGGCAGACATACTTCTCTCCAGTGATTCCTTCTGGGCGTGGTTGTAACTGTGGGTGTGGAGGGGGAGGTATTTGTGAATTTCCTGTATTGTGCAGAGGGTTGGACTAGATGACCCTGGAGGTCCCTTCCAACTCTATGATTCTATGAAATGGCACCAGTCACTGCCATTTTTTTTAAAAAAACCCCAACCCTATGCATTTTCCTGTTCTTACAGTGAGTGACTGAGAATAATTTTTAAAGTCTTTCCTCTGAAAACTATGCATTTGCCATCTTCCCTTACTGTGGTCTGTTGTTTGTTTCCCTTCACAAAGTGAGGAAGGCTTCCTTTGCAGAAAACTCCCCCATCCCATTCCAAAGCTCTGCTATTATTCCCTTAGGGGGACTTGGGGGGCAGAGTGGCTGCTTTTTCCTCCAAATGACACCAAACTTCAGGAGAACTATGGCTGCCTGTCCACTAAAGACCCCACTCCAAGTTTCAAGTAAATTGGATCGAGGAATCCAATTCAATGGGCCCCTAAACAAGGTATCCCCAGCTGTGGTACTTGGAAAAAAAGTTCTACCCCAACAAAGGAGAGAAGAAATCAGAAGAGCTTTGTAATTATTCTCTATTTGGGACTTTATTTATTTATTTATTCAAATTTATAGCCCGCCCTCCCCACAAGCGGGCTCAGGGCACCTCACAAATAGGGCAACACATGCCAGTAGTTAAAACAGTAAAAACAAGATAAAACCAACATTTACAACAACATAAAGTGCTCTAGATGTTACAAAAAGATCTTCAATCACAAGATGGTATCCTGGGGATGGTAGTCCCAGTTCTGTGGCCCCCCAGGAATATTAGTCTCAATTCAGTGGTATGGGTTCCACGTGATATTATAAATAACATCACAGGGCCATCATACGCCTGGATGTTACCTAACCCAGTTGATTGTGGTGCGGCAACAATGGTGCGATGATGATGATGCAGTAGCGGTGGTATGGTAGTGGCGGCTCCTACTCAAAAGCCTAGTGGAAGAGCTCCATCTTACAGGCCCTGCGGAACTGCACAAGGTCCCACAGGGCCCGGATCTCCTCCGGGAGCTCATTCCACCAGGTAGGAGCTGCCACCGAAAAAGCCCTAGCCCTGGTTACAGCAAACCTGGCATCTTTGGGGCCTGGCTTCACCAGGAGATGTTGCGTCCCTGACCGTAGTGCCCTTGGGGGTTCATATGGGGAAAGGCGGTCCCTTAGGTATGTCAGACCCTAGCCATATAGGGCTTTAAAGATAAGAACCAGTACTTTGAAATGAATCCGGTACGCTATTGGCAGCCAGTGCAGCGCTTTCAACACAGGCTGGATGTGCTCCTGCCTAGCAAGGCCCATCAGCAGCCTGGCTGCCGCATTCTGCACAAGCTGCAGCTTCCGGATTTGCAACAAAGGCAGCCCCATGTAGAGATTATTACAGTAGTCTAACCTCAAGGTGACTGTCACGTGGATCACTGTGGCCAGGTCATCACGGTCAAGGAAGGGGACCAACTGCCGGGCCAGCCGAAGATGGTAGAAGGCTGACTTGGCAGTGACTGCCACCTGGGCCTCCATAGTTAAGGAGGAGTCCAGGAGCACTCCCAAACTCCTAACCTCCGGCGCTGGCACCAAAGGTGCCCCATCAAAGGTCGGGAGAGGGAGCCCCTACCCTGAACCAACGCGACTCAGGCCCA
>NW_015175994.1:708896-727661 GCF_001447785.1 Gekko japonicus
GAGAAAAGAGACAAGCCATTGGAGGGCGAGCCCCTGAATCCCCATGTTGGCGAGGAGGTGGGCCAGCAGCTGATGGTTGACCATGTCAAACGCAGCCGACAGAACTAACAACAACAGTGCCACCACGCCACCATGATCCAGATGCCTTCGGAGATTGTCAACAAGAGCGACCAGCGCCGACTCAGTCTCATAACCCTGGCGGAAACCGGATTGGAAAGGATGTAGGACAGAAGCATCATCCAGAAAGCCCTGTAGCTGTAACCCCACCGCCCTCTCAATATGTTTGCCCAAATAGGGCAACTTGGACACTGGCCAATAGTTGGCCAATTTGGCCGGGTCCAGAGATGTTTTTTTTTAGGAGAGAGCGGACCATCGCTTCCTTGAGTGCCCCCGGGAACCGTTCCTCCGAGAGAGACACGTTGATAATCTCCCTTAGGGCACCTCGCAACCCCTCGTGGCCCGCTTTAATGAGCCAGGAGGGGCACGGATCAAGGCTGCATGTGGTTGGGCATACAGATATGAGTAATCTGTCAACTTCCTCCAGGCTGAGTAGGCCGAAACATTCTAAACCCGGAGTCAAAGACATGCAAGGGGCCTCGAGTTCACTCATTGTTTCAACTGTGGCAGGGAGATCACGGCGGAGCACCAAGACTTTATCTGCAAAATAGCTCGCAAATGCCTCACAGCCAATATCCAATTCCCTAGCATTTTGCCTGCCCTGTGGCAGGGCTGTTAAAAAATGAATTGTTCTAAACAATTGTGCCGGGCGTGAGCTCACAGATGCAATCATGGTCACATAGAATTCTCTCTTTGCAGCCTTGACTGCCATCTCATAGGATCTCATAAACGTCCTATAGGATGCTCTTGATGCCTAGTTGCAAGCACGGCGCCACCATCTCTCAAGTCGTCTCAGCTCCCACTTCAGCTGCCGCAGCTCTTGGTTATACCAGGGCGCCCGCCTAGTGCGAGTGCAGAGAGGATGCTTGGGAGCGATCTCATCGATGGCTGAAGAAAGCACGGCGCCACCATCTCTCTAGTCGTTTCAGCTCCCACTTCAGCTGCTGCAGCTCCTGGTTTTACCAGGGCGCCCACCTAGTGCGAGTGCAGACAGGACACTTGGGAGCGATCTCATCGATGGCTGAAGAGAGCCGGCCATGCCAGTCCTCCACAAACTCATCCAATGAGCCGCCAGGGGGCCTCGGATCCTGTAGAGACATCTGAAACCGCACAGGGTCCATTTGACTCTGCAGGCGAACTAAAATCTGCTCGCCACCTAAACGGGGTCGGGGTGGAACATTCAGACGGGCCTTCAGGGCATAGTGGTCTGACCATGGCACTGCCGCAGCAGTAATCCGGTCTACTGACACCCCAGCTGCAAAGATCAAATCACGCATGTGACCAGCCCGATGTGTGGGAGCCGATACAGATTGAGAGAGTCCCAGCGCCGCCATGGATGACACTAGGTCCATAGCCCGGCTGGAGGCCACGTCATCGGCATGGATGTTGAAATCACCCAAGACAACTAGTCTAGGGTGCTTCAACGCCCAGCCTGATGTGGCCTCCAGCAGGGATGGCAGACTACTGGCCGGTGCGTTAGGCAGTCAGTACACCAACCAGATCGCCAAACTCTCCTCAGCCTCCAGCAGCAGACCAACACACTCTATGCCCGTGATCTCAGCAGGTGGGAGCACCCTGAAGGAGTAAACCTCCCAAATGAAGATAGCCACTCTTGCCCCGCCCCCTAGTCCGCGATTGGTGAAGGACCAAGAAACCGGGTGGGGCCAATTGGGAGAGAGCCACGGTCTCCCCGTTCGGCACCCAGGTCTTGGTCACGCACACCAGGTCAGCCCGTTGTTCCAGTATAAAGTCCCAAAGGACTGTGGTCTTATTGTTAATTGACCTGGCATTGCACAACACCAATGACGGAGGGGGGTTCTCATTCCCACTGCCAACAACCCTTGGGATGGGCCGTAGGTTGGAAAGGCGCCGAGCTCTCCTACTTCTCTGCGCCCTTCCCTTGATACTCTGCCTAGGCCCACCACTAAACTTTCCCCGCCCCAAGAGCACCGGAATTTGCTGGCCAGGCATTTACGTAGAAACTTCAAACCTCTGATGGTCAGCTAATGCTAACCCTCACAAGCTGGAAACAGTTTACTCCGATGCTAACAACTAACATAAAGCTAGCTACTCTGCTACAAAGAACCCTAATGATTGCACTGAAAAACCTAATCTCAAGCCGTGGTGGCATAAACTAACTACCTAGCAATCAAACGTACATACAAACACTATTAGCAGATAAAAATCTTCAATCTAACTCCCTAGTATCAACAGTTATACCAGTCCCCTAGGGTTCCATTCTAATTCCCCACCTGCAGACAAAGAGTCCTAGCAGCCTTTCCAGTGAAACCACTAGGGGTGCCACGCTCTCCTCGTACACTCCAACTGCAGGCTCTGCTCCACAATCATTTGTGTCTTCCTAGTCCGATCAGTACCAACTGCACTAAGCCGGGACGAAGTCCCACCGGCTTTCTCCACTTCCCTAGATCGAATCCACAGCAACAGCACCACTCCGATCTGCGTTCCTCTGCCCCCTCTGAACTCCAGCTGACCAGGGCACGCTGCCAGCTCCATTGCCAGGATGGATGGTGTAAACTTATTCCGCTGTCAGGCCGATCAGGGGGTCTCCAAGGCAGGTCGGAGGGACTCCACAGGAGGGACAGATCCCCCCTGGCTCACTCGCCACCACCTGCACCACTGGCGCCGCCAAATGCTTGCAAGCACCCTTGCGCTGTCAGCAAAGATGACACAAGCTCACTGTTCCACTATCAGACCGACTGGAGGATCGCCGAGGCTGGTCGGGGGGACTCCGAGGGAAGGAGGGGGGGCACCAAAGGAGGGAAAAACCCCTCCCAGGCTCACCCACTGCCACCTGTGGGACCGCCACCACCTCCTCTGGGGGCTTAGAAGTTCCCCAGGGACCACCATCCCAAAATGGCCACCGCTCCGCCAGTTCCCAATTCGCCCATCCACCGATCAAGCCACTACCCCCGGCAAGGCCAGGCATTGCTGCCACCGTCAGTTTACATAGAAACTAAAAACCTCTGATGGTCAGCTAATACTAACCCTCACAAGCTGGACACAGTTTACTCCGAACCTCACGCCAGTCTGAGGAGGTAAGTAGCAAGGCTCTAATCATACAGGCCAGGTCAGCGTGTTTTCTCCAGCCTGAGCCAACCCAAGAAAAACAGTTCAGCAAGGAGCCCTCATGCGCCCCGTGCCTCATATTAGTCTCGATATCAAACGGGAGCATCTTATCAGATCGGAATTGGCAGTTTTCACTGTGTTGCAGCTCATCCTTAGTTGTTAATTCTTAATTCCAAGGAGCAGGAGGATGAGCACAAACCTCCCGCGCTGCCATCTTGCCATCTAATCTCTTTGAAAGATGGCCAGACTTTGGGGGTGGAGTGGTCGTTTTCCAACCAAATGACACCAAAATTGCAGCTCAGGTAGTACTGCCTGTCCACTAAAGAGCCTCCAACTGTCAAGCAAATTGAACAAAGTGACCCAGTTCTATAGTCCCCTGAACAATGTGCCCCAGCCTTTATACTTGCAAAGAAACAAAAGGGTCTCTGTTCCCACAAAAAAGGGAGGTAAGGAGAACTGTAGGTTGCTGCAACTTGTCTCCAAAGATGATTGGTGGGAGTATTTCGTGCTCCTCCATTGCAGGAATCCCATTGAAAGGAGAAAATGCCATTGCCCAGGAAATCAGTAGAATCAAAGAAAAACACAAGGGCATGCTGCATTGCTGGTAAGTACCTACACTTTTTTTTTAAAGTATTGTTCAAGGGAAGGGGTTCATAATTCCCAAGAATCTTAGATTTGTATTCCCATTGCAGGAAATCACTGTAATGGCCCAAACCAGTGATATCAGTATATATTTTCAGCTTGGGAATTTCATAAAGCTCTCCCCTAATTATTAGCCTTAATGCTATTTGTCTTGGTTCACGCAGACACCTGGGGCAAGAGGCATAGTCCAAAAAGAGTACAGGATCAAAGCACAGGTAGTCAAAAATTCAAGCAACAAACCAGAAGGGCAAATCCAAAGAGCATAAGGCAGGTCATGGTCCAGAAGGTCAAAGCACACAGAAGTCTAAAACACAGACTCACTCAAAGATTATGAACAAGTTGTTTCCACACTGGGTTTCCCTTTTCTGGCTGCTTTTATCAGGAGTCATTTAAGGTCATGTGTAACTTCTCAACCTGCTGAGTCATCCAGGGACAGGTGCAAGTCCTCAATGGCTGAACAGCCTACAGGACTGTCAACCTTGATCCTGAAATGACTCCAACTCACAGGCAGAGTTAATGGGCTGCCAACTGCACACTACATCACTGCTTATGTGCCTCCCTCTGGACCTGCCTTCTCCCATGTCCCAAAGGTTCTGGTGACCATGGGGGTGAGGTCAGCAGCTGCAGGGACTCTGCTTTGGATTCTAATCCCAGGCTTCAGGACTGAGGGCATGGTACACTGACTGCAGGCTGAGACTCCCCATCTGGAGCTGATAGAGTCTCCACCTTGACTGGTGGGTCTTCCTGCAGCATCTGAGGGCTAGGGCAGCTTCCTCCATCTTTTCATCCAAGGAGGTGTTGGCAGGCAGGCCCACAACACTCTTCATGGTCTAAGACCAAGATATCTATAGGACCAAATGTATGCCTCAGGCTAGCAGCTACTGGCAGTTCCTCTCTTAACGTAGCCCACCTAGCATCAACCAGAGGCCACACCTTCTCCATTGCTTCTCCAACTTTATGGACTGGGCTTCTGGAGGGGTGCACTATCTGTAGAAATCTTTGGAGGTATTGGAGGCTATTTTATTTGTTAAGCTTTTAATGGAATATTAAATGCAAGCATATCTTGGGGAGGGGGATCTTTGGGGTTTTTAATCTGACTTCAGCCACAAGGAAAGGTAGGATATACACATTTTATTGAGTAATTTATATGTCCTGCTGTCTCATCAACAAGAGTTCAGCCACAAGGAAAGGTAGGATATACATATTTTATTGAGTAATTTATATGTCCTTCTGTCTCTTCAACAAGAGTTATGATGATCAAGCCTTCTTCAAAATCCAGAGAGGCCTTAACTACTTTCAGCTTTGAGGTCCCTAGACACAACAACAAAAAAAAAATGAGGACACATAATCCTCATAAAAACAAGTTTATCAAATGGCAGAAAATTAACAAGTGTCTAAATCTGAGGCCCAATTGGAGCTTGAGGCCCAGTCCCTCCTGAACCTCACATTTGGTTGGCCCTTGTGATGGATTGAAGTAGCTTTTCCTGTTTTTAAAATATTCCTCTCTATTTTTGTCATTGGTTTCAATTCTCCACTTTTTTGCTGTTGGTTTTGCTGATTTGCTTGTATGGAATATACATTGTATGGTTTTAATTTACAAATTAGGCAATATTTACACATATATGTACAACATCATGCTGAACTACTAATACAAATATAACACTGAAAAAATCATACACTACAGTAAAAACTCCGGTGAGGAATTACATCTTCAAGTTGTACAAAGGAGAAGCAAAATCCTCATAGAGATTTTGAGGTTGAAACAGCAGGGAAGAGACCTTCGAAATCATCCCTACTAACTGTGCTTTTCCCTATTTCTGTGTGCACCAGGGATGCCAGCCCCCTGATGGGAATGGATGATCCCACCACCAGCTCCTGTTTCCCACCACCAAATGGCTGTTGGGACAACAGCATGACATCACTTGCTGGAAAACCTAGAAGTGACACCATGCCTCAATAGTAAAACTGTAGAGTTTCAGGCAATTCCTAGAGGGGAATGACATTATTGCTAAGGAATATCTCTATAATAAAACTATAGAATTTCTGCGTAATTCTGAGAGAGGATTGATAAAACTTCCAAACAGCACAGAAAGTTTTTATAGAGTTTCTAACTATTCCAAGAGAGGCATGACATCACTTCTGGGTTGTTTCTTGGCAAAGATATGCTGCCATTGACAGCCTTTCCCCTGGTTCCCCGTCTGGACATTTATAAAAATAAGTATCCACAACAGAATTAAGAAAATTCACATCCTGTGGTAAGTGTTCTCAGAAATTATAACAAAAACTCAACTCTTCTGAATGCTTATGTGATCTTACAGCAAAATCAGAAACACACTAATCTGTCATTGTGCAGATATTATGTTTCACTCTTCAGCTTCAGTTAATGAGCTAATTTTTCTGTCAGTCAACCATTATGAAACAGTTGTCCAACTATTAATTGTCCTAAGAACTGTTTAACTTTTTGTATGCAGGAAGCAACTTAACTATCATGCATAAAGATCTTCATATCTCAGAAACCAATGTCATGCTTGGACCCATTATAGCTGTGTTTAGTATTGTAGCTTAAATCTGGATTAATGGACAGCAATAATAATCCTTCTGGATCCATTTAGTTGGCAGCTGCTGTGATTCCCTGAAACAGTGACATAAACAAAGCATACCATGACATTTTGCTCTGTGCTATATCTGCTGGGAGACTGACCTGCATGTTACTCACCTCTTTGTCATTTCTGCTTCGTGGATATTGGCTCCAGGAAATGGACTCCAGTGTAGCTTCCTGCTAGTTAGGCCAGCAGCAGCGCTTCTCAGTTGGAAACTGTCCTCCATTACCACAAATTCTACCCTCGATTTCACAGCTGTAAGTAGGTCAAAAACATCACCCTGTGTTGCTCAGAATGTGTAATGAAAATGAAGAAAGGAAACAGTTTAATGGAGATACTGTTGAGGATGCCAACAGAAGTTCATTTGCTACCTCTGAATACCACAGGCCAGACACAATATTTGTGTTGGTTTCTGAAAATGGTCTGCATCCAAATACTTTCTAAAAATCAACACGTAGCTAAGAGTGCCATTCTGGGGAGGGTCTTTATGCTTTGAAACCTCACAGGTGGAAAACAAACCATCACTTGCTGAATTTCTGTTTATCACACAGTTGTTTAAGGCGCACGAATCATGGCAAGAAAGAGTTTCTAAGCCTACACATTTCCTGGATAGAAACTTGTAGAGGCATAGAAGTTGATGGGTTTTGCTACACTTCCTCATTGTACATGGTGTCATTTTTTGTCAAAAAATTGTATTATATAAATACATTGACCTTTCCATCTGTTACATGTACCATTATTCTCTTATGATATTTTGATTTGTCCAAATATATGGTGGTAAGCCATCTCCATTTTTCTCTGATGTCCTATAAAGCACATCTGCTGTAACCTTTCTGTTATGTTCTGCCAAGCTAGCCTTTACAATGGTGAGTGGCTTGCCAAGGTTGTCTTAATGCCACGAATGATGGTCATGTATTTCTAATGCCAGCATTATGCTTATTTTGTGCTCCAGTTGTAGAACGTGATTAGGGCCCCTCCCAAGGAGTCTGCAGCCTCTTACATAAGTAGAACAACACTGTATGACAATCACACAGAATTAAGTCTTTTGAAAACTATATTTCACTAGACAAATGAAGTTGCTCAGTCGTAACTAAACTCTAGGCAATATGGCGCTCAACATTTATGTAGAGCAGCCCCCTGCCCTTACACTGCATGTACTATCTAAATAGTATAGAAGGGAAGGTGGCATGGTATAGCCCAATCTCATCAGAGCTTGGAAGCTAAGCAGAGTTGATACTTGGAAGGGAGACCGCCAAGGAAGACTCTGCAGAGGAAGGCAATGGCAAACCACCTCTCTGCTTCTCACCGGCCTTGAAAGCCCCTTGCTGGGGTCACCATGAGTCAGCTGGGACTTCATGGCACTTGACACACACAGACAAAAATAGTTTACCCATTCAGAATGCTATTACTTTAGAAATTATCTGTAGCATTAGGTACAAGTTGGATTTTAAGCTGAATTTTCCTATTTAAATGTGATCAGTGTTATAAAAAGAATGCCCTTTGCATATGCTAAAATATTGTTTCACAGGCCTGTATTGAAACACAGATGTTTATTTACCCAAACAAAACAGAGGATTTTTTTCCAGCCCTCATTTTTTAAAATTTTATTTAAATTTGTGAACATTTAAGTTCACAAAAAAGAAAGGTTTGTGTAATTAAGTACCTCCAAAACACTCATTTCAATAGGCTTTTAAAACATTGATATTCACCAACAGTATCACAAAAGTTGTCTTTTTAAACATAATTGTAAGCAACAGTAATTCTAGAAACACTAAAGGGAAAAAAAGCATAGCAATGTCCACAGTTACAAGAAAAAGTGCACATTACTTTGTCACAATCACGGTCATTACTTGAAAAACTATATGTAACAAGTAGATAGAAAATATCATCGATGCCTTAAACTCATCATCAAAAAACCAAATTACATAAAAAATTGTACACAAAATAAGGCAAATTCAGGAATGCACAAGGAACTTGTTATTTAACAAAAGCTAAACAACAGAACAGGTATTACAATAAGCATAAACTAAAATACTTTTCTATAAATACATAAAAATAAGCTTTCTTTAGCGCACAACAAAAACGCCATCAATGTTTATTTGACATCTTAAAATAACAAACAGGGTGGGGCAACATCCGGGGTTGAGAGCCTTGTTTAAGTGGCAGCTGTATCCTTTACATTTTTGTACAGTTTTTTAGATCAGCATTAACATTATAAAAATCACACCAGAAGTGTTAATGGCCCTTTTCAGTTACATATTAATTTAAAAGAAAAACAATAAATACACACAGGAGTGCAAATTTTCCGATTGTCACTTGCAACCTCTTCACATTCAATCATCTACATCCATTCACTACCAGAAGGACTTGTACAAGACAGCAGCAGCAATCCTGGAGTTAAATGAGCTAGCTTGTAAGAGATCCTTTAAAAAAAAAAATTAATGATATGTCTTTTAAAAATAACCCTCACATCCTAATTAGTTGATAATAAAGCTGCAACTTGTTATGAAATGGAGGTGAGAGTGGTGTGAATTCAGGAAATGTCTACTTCCTTTGGACAGCATTCCAGTGATATTTATGTAGGGATCCACCAGGGAATGGGCTGCTCAGCACAAAAAAGGTACTTGCTGTAGAGCGGATGTGGATGGGTGAAGGGGATAGAGTTTCAGAGAAGAAGACTATCAATAACTCCTCAGAACACTATTTGAAAAATCAGTGACAAATTTACCAAAGTAAAAATGATCAATTTAGAATGAGGAACAACATTTTGTCTTGTTTTCCCTATAAAATTACATTTTCTTTAAAATACAAGATCCTTTTCATTGCAATTGCATCCTGTTAACAACAGGGCATTTGGCAACTTTTTGCCATATAATGCAGCTTTGAGTCCACTGAGTCAATAGCACATTCCACTAATATTGCACTTGGATTTTGGACCAATTTTGAACCCCCAGTATCTTCTGTTTTCATCCATGTTAGAAAAAGTTAATATTTCTAGCCACTTTTTGCTATTGATGCTGACACACGAAAACAAACATAAAGCAATAGGCTGGATATATCTAAGTATTTCAGAAATATTAGAGATCCCAGTTCACTTGAAGAACCTTAGCACACCAAGAACATCAAGAAAAATGTGGCATTATGGTAATTAAGTCATCAACAGGACTGTGTAGTGTTTGAAAGATCTGCTTTGGGAATTCAAAATGCCATTAGTGGAAATTCTGTGATAAACCTAGGTCAGCAGGATGGCCATGTGTCTCAGTTCTGCTGCAAAATAAGGTTTTCTAGTTCATCTGCAGAACGCAGTAAAAATGCAGCTGATTCTCGGTATCCTGCCACTAGTTGCCGTACTGCATTGATTTCTGTTGGGCTCAGCTGAGGTCTGGAGCTGGTACTACTGGAAGATCCAGAAGTCGTTGCTAACTGCCTTTTCATACTGAGATCAGTTGGACCTGGAAATGGCAAATGAAAACTACTGAAACATCAAGATATCTTAGTTGTTTATTTAAAACATTTCTGTGCCTCCTTTCTACCCAAATAGGGTCTCCAAAACGATGAATGTTTCAACATTAAAGCATTTCAACTTTAAAACAGCATTTAAAATAAAGTGCATATAAAATATTTAAACAATTCAATAAAACACAAACTCTCAAACTCATGTAACAATACAAAGAGTGCCAACAACAGTTAGTGGGGGGGGGAATGCCAAATAAAGAAGTCTTCACCCACTGGTGGAAGATAACAATAGAGGGAGACAGATAGGTTTACCTGGGGAAGGAAGTTTTAGAATCCCAATCAAGAAAGCCCTTTCTCAGTTTGACACTCATCTCGCTTCAGATGGTGGGGGCACCTGAAGCAGGGCATTCAAAGATGACCAGAGCAGATGGGTAGGTTTATATGAGAGTAGGTGGTTCTTCGCATGGGGTCGCGAAGAGTCGGACTCGACTGTGTGACTGAACAACAACAAGGTGGTCCTTAAGACAGACTGGCCCCAAGCCATACAGGTCTTTAAAAGTCAATACGAGCTCCTTGCACTGGACTCAGATGCAAACTGGGAGTCCGTATCGATGGAACAATACTGGAGTGATATGGTCCCAGTGACCTACTCCAGTCAACATTCTGGCCACAGCATTCTGTACCAACTGAAAACTATGTACAGTCTTCAAGGGCAGCCCCATGTAGAGCTCATTGCAATAACCTAATCTAGATGTTACCAGGGAATGCACCACAATGGCAAGATCTGTCGCACCCAGGATGGGCCACAGCTGGCTCAACCAACTACATTGAATTTATGATATTTCCCGTACAGATCTCAAGGACAAACCACATACATGGGGGAAGGAAGGATGGAAAGTCAGGAAATACTTTTCTGTTAGTGATTGCTTCATAAGTCTGGATTGCTTCATTTAGGTGTTCACCTGGATTCACTGTTACAGTTCTGTTGGCACTATCAATTGCTCTTTCATGGAATTTTAGCCATACTATCAGTTTTAAATGGACAGCAGGTGACATCCAAGAACACACAAGTTATGCATCCTGTATCATCATCATTTTATTTATGCAATGCCTTCAATGTGTCCAGTGCTTTACTTATGAAAAATGTGCATACACAATTACAAGCTGCACACTGTGACATAAAAATACAAATGGGAGAAAATGGGCGTTGGCCACCCTTAATGCACTGGTGCCTGGTTTGTTCATATCATGGCCTTGAGGTCATTTAACCCAAAGAATGATTACATAGACAGGACTTCCATTGGGACTCATATTGATTTATTGTCACTGTTGGAAGCTGGGTATGGTGACTGGGGCATGTGCTCAAACACTGAAGCTCCACCAGCTTCACAAGTCACCGGCTGTTATTGTATGTTTTGTAAGTCAGGATTACTCATGCACTTGCACAGAAGCTCAGCTTTTTCTATAGCAGTAAATTAAGCCTGATGCTCAACAATCTTCTGTGTCATATCACTTTTAATATTCATTGAATGTCATTTCTTTAGCCATCAGTGGGGTGACTGAGTCATTTATAATGCAACTAGTTACTAGACTATGGTTTATGGATTCATTTAAGCTGCATAGATAGCACATATTTTTGATAGCTAAGTAGTTCGTGTTTTAACTAAATCATTCAAAATGCTAGAAGCCCTCTGAATCCTCTTGAAGACTTAGGTGTTCATTTATCATATTAGCTACTGAGTAAATCTGACATTAAATACACTGCTGGACAAATGACTTGCAAGATTTTACATGAGGTAGTTATTGCCTCATAAATTACTCATTGGCAGCATCAATTACCTAGAATTCTAGAATGCAGGTCAGATATATAATACGGCAGTTTATTTCACTGATAAAAGCACTGATTCATGACTATCAAAGTCATATATGAGTTATCTTTCCAATAATCCACCCCAGTTACTAGTATGGGACAGCCAGTTTAATACTTCGTAGCCTGATGGGAGTCAATAGATTTCAGTGATATGGAACAGCCAGTTTGATATTTAATAGCCTGATGGGAGTAAATAGCTTCTGATAAATTCAAACATTACCTCTAAATTGGTCATTAATATTATAGACAATAATTTATAACTACAATATATAATGTTAAAGTCTGTGATGAGATGTAAAGTCATTAACAATGGCCAAGATCCAAAGAATTGTGACATTAATTCTCAAAAGTGATTTCAGAAATAGTCTGTGGTGTGGTATGGAAGTCAGCTGTTCAAAACAGGGAAAATTAAATGTTCTCTGGACTTCTGCAAGACCCTTGCATGGGTTTAAGTAGATCTTTGGATCCCAGCCAATATTTTTAAATCCTCAAGGATAAAACAAATGGAGGCACATTGTTACTGGAAAAGATGCCTCCATCTTATGGGTTCTATGTTCAGCTTTATTATGCACATGTTCATCCAAGGAGATTATCTTTCCATCTAGAACAGCACTATCAAAAAGAAAGTTTCACCAGGCAACATTTTATTTACTATTTAGCACTGAAGGATTATGTTTTGCTTGTCACTTTTTATAACAATTATTATTGTTTTTAGCAAATTATATATCTATTTTTCTAATTGTTTCTTTCCTAGAAGAGCAGGCTAAAAATGTAATTAGTGATCTGCAGTCCTGTCTTCAACATACACCTGCTAGGTGAGGTGAGATCAGTTCTGAATTTCAGGGTAAGAGTATTTATCTACTTATTTCCTTCCATTTATATACTGCCCTCCCCGCAAAACAGGCTCAGGGTGAGTTCCTATAATAATCTGCTGAGTGCATATTTACATCATAAAAACAGAATAACAAAATGCATACAATAAAAATAATAAAACACTAATACTTTAAAATAAATTATACTCTAACAGACACATAACTCATAGGGGGAAGGAGGGGGGAGGCCAGATGGAATAGGATACCTGCTGCCTCAACTGAAAACCTGGCAGAAGAGCTCTGTCTTGCAGGACCCTATGGAACTGTAAAAGCTCTCACAGGGCCCTAATTTCTGATGGGCGCTCATTCCACCAGGCAGGGGGCAGGGCCAAAAAAGCCCTGGCCCTGGTTGAGGCAAGTCAGATATCCCTAGGGCTAGAGACCATCAGCAGATGTTGATTTGAAGAGCACAGTGCCCTCCAGGGTTCATATGGGGAGAGGCAGTCTCGAAGATATGCAGGCCCCTGGCCATATAGGGCTTTAAAGGTAAGAGCCAGCACCTTGAAATGGATCCAGTATTCAATAGGCAGCCAGTGACATCAGTACCTGTGCCGCTGTGTTCTGCATCAGCTGCTATTTCTGGAGTACAGTCAAGGGCAGCCACACATAGAGAGAATTACAATAATCTAGCCTGGAAGTGACCATTGCATGGATCACTGCAGCCAGGCCACAAGGGGCAAGATATGGGGCCGCCTGACCCACCTCAGATGGAAAAAGGCTGATCTGGCTGTGGCAGTGACCTGAGCCTCCATAGACAATAAAGCACCCAGGAACACTCCCAGGCTCTTTACCTTTGGTGCCAGCACCAACTGGGCCCCACCAAAGGCTGGGAACCTGATGCCCAACCCCGGCCCCTTATGGCCCAGGTGCAGGACCTCCATCTTCGATGGACTCAACTTCAGTCTGCTCTGCTGTAACCATCCAGCCACAGCCTGTAACACCCTGTCCAGATGTTTGGGGGCAGAGTCCAGGCGGCCATCCATTAGCAGGTAGAGCTGGGTGTCATCAGCGTACTGGTGACAGCCCAGCCCATATCTCCAAATAATCTGGGCAAGGGGGCACATATAGTTATTGAATAGCATAGGGGAGAGATTTGCGCCCTGCGGCACCTCACATTCAAGTGCGTGTCACTGAGGCAACATAGCAGCTCCTTTGAGCTGGTAGTATGCTATCACCAGTGGAATCTTGTCACCAATAGACCGCCACCAGCACAAAGGGGCAAAAGCATGCAGTGCATGTGTGGGTGTTGGGGGTACAGGAACAGCCACATTTAGGAAGAATTCTATGCTCACTCATCCTTCATTCATAATCCCCATGATGCTATAACTTCATATCTGCAAAAGAGGTGGTGAAAGTTAAAACATTCCCTTTGAAGTCAATGGAGAGCTCCTGAAAAGTATCTCCCTACCTTCTCCATTTTCAGCCCACAATCACAACAGAGGATAGGATTCTGATCAACCTTGCAGCCAATGAGAGTGCAATACCAGTAGGGAGATGTAATTACCGGTCAACAGACACTCTCATCCAGTATAGCATGGGGCCTACATAGCTCTGTTATCACGTTTTCAGACCACAGAGCACACATATGGGTAGTTAGTGATGGCCTACTGCAACTGATTTGCTCTGTGTAGTGATACACTTGGGTTCTAATTCTGATATCACCCAATTTGTATTGTTGCTGGTGAGAATCTCTCTGGCAAGGGTTTTTTAACTTCTGTATCACCCTGTGGTGACTCAAATGACCATTTCCTTATGGTGGTGGAAAGTGCCATCAAGTTACACTCAATTTATGATGACCCCTATAGGATTTTCAATACAAGAAACATTTCAGAGATGGTTTGCCATTGGCTGTCTCTGTGTAGCGACCCTGGATTTCCTTGGTGGTCTTCGATCCACACACTAACCAAGATCCTGCTTAGCTTCCAATATCTAATGAGACCGGGCTAGCCTGGGCCATCTACATCAGAGCCCATTTCCTTATATTGCCATTTACGTACTGTTCAGCTAATGGTGAGCCCAAAGCATCGTGTGCTGTTATTCCTCTTGTTCTTCCCTATATATGGGGCTCTGAGCCCTCTCTCCTGTGAACTGCTCACTTCCGTCACACAGACAGTAGGAACTTAGCCATAATGGCCGAAGTTATCATTAGGATACATGACATAATTGAAAAGATTTACCACAGGAGGTTTCAGTTTCAGACTCCTGGAAAAGATAGTTTAGGCTGCGGTCACACGCGCCAGAAAAAATGGGGGGGGGAGCAAGGCTATTTTCTCCGGAGGGATTTGACCCGCAGTTGCACAATCACACCTCCCTTTCAAGCTGCAGGTGCAGTCCGTCAGTTCGTGATCAGATGCAACTGCGGGTGAGTTGGGGTGGTGATGCATTTCCCCCCATGCACTTAACTGAGGGATCAATGAATCACACCTCTACACCGAGGGCTCCCTATGGAGTTTGCGATGATGCGCATACTGTGAGGGGGGGGAACGACACGGAGTCGGGATGGCCTGATTAGACCATACCGACGCTATGAGAGCACGCTGGAGCAATCAGACATGGGAAAGTCCGTCCGTGGCCCGTCACAACCCATTAACTACCGGATTTTCCCCAGTGTCTTTTAATTCCGCTTCTGCGGTGGTGCAGAACAGGTTGCCAATGGCTGCGGGGCGCTTCCCAGATGTTGTTGTCTGATCGTGTCCTTTAAATCCACCCGGCATTCGCACCTATTTCGGGTCTAATTGTGCATATGATGGCAGCCTTATTTTACTAGTACCAGCTCTTTCCAGATTTTTCAGACTGTCTCATCCATTTTAGATTATGAATGTTGTTTCAATTTCCTAAAGTTACATTCCTCAAGAAAGCATTAAACGTGTGGTTATTGCAAAATCTTGCTGTAAATTGAGCTGCTGCTACTATTAGAAGGAAATGGAACCCAGCTAGTCATCTCAACTTGTTCTTAAAGGGATTTATAGAGCAGCAGTAGAGTAACAATGAAGTAATAAGGCCAAGTGATAATGCTAGAGTACAATGGAGCTTTGTCCAAGTGATGTACAGGCAGGCATGTTTCATTCATAACAATAAACTATGGTTATTGAGGGAACAATTGTTGGGGAATCCACAGCAAACACCTTACTCTTCACTCCTTCCCTTCTGTGCATCTAGAAAATTATGTTTGCTTTTGTAGCAAACCATAGTTTATTATTTCACTTGAATTGCAACATGTGATTTGTTCTTTCTTTCTGCTAGGATTAAACTGTGGTTTAGAATCCTGGCTTCAAGGGCAGAGAAAAGAAACCACACTCTATGATTTGGACAAAACAACAAACTATGTATTGCTGTGGGAAAAGCCACATGCAAGGAAATAGGGAGTAAACTAGTCTGAGGATTCCCCAGGCTCATGGTCACAATGACATCCCATGGGCTGTCATTACATGTGAATCTAGTCACAGTGTTCAGAGAAAGTAATGCCATGCATGTCCTCTGCCTTAGCTTCATTCAGTTAAAGTTACAATGGAGACATTTTTGGAGCACTTTAAATGAATGTTCTGACTTTTGTTTTCATGCAAGCAAATCTTCTTTCTTCTGTTAAGATCAGTGAATCACTCTGGTCAAAGGAAATTCTAGGAATTTACTTTTATAGAAGGAACAAAGGAGAAATAAAGCCCAATGAATGTGTGATGAAATCACAGAGGAGAGTAACTTCTTTAGGTAATGTTGTTTGATATACTTCTTAAATTCTGTGCTATTAGGGGTCTTAAGCTGTATGAAGCTGTCAGTCTGGAAGGTAGCAAAAGCATTTAAATTGGAGTAGTGTGGCCTTTTTCCTAACTGAGATTCTGTGCATCTAGCAGGTGGTGCACAATGGGTTGAAATTCAAATATGTGGCAACACTGTTGTAGCATGAAGATATGTAAACTGTAGAAATGCTTCTAGATGTTTGCCGCACAATGATCAGGTTCACAGACTGAGTAATTTTGGACTCAGCTTTGTCCTTGGTGAGGCAGATGTCTGAAATTGCCTCAACCTTTTACTAACTAAAGGTGGCCAGCTGTAGCCACTCTTCACCTCTCCTCAGCCACACATGCCTCAGTAACATTCAGACTAGGATGCTGTAATGTGCACCATGTGGGGCTGCCCTGGAAGATGGTTTGGAAACTTACATTTAGTCAAATTGCGTCAGCAAGGGTCCTAACTGGGGCCCAGTGCGGAGCTCATATAAAGCCAGAGTTGTTTCAGCTACCAATTTGTATTCAAAACTTGAACTGATTAGGCCCTGAAGACCTGAATCTGCCCATGTCAACTGGCCAGGACACTGAAATCAACAAGCTGCAGACCTGGAATCACCGAGAGCTATTTTTGAGGCAGTGGGGCCAGGAGCAGGTGAAAGGGGAGGCTTTCCTGTTCTTCTCCTTGGCTCCAGTATGGTGAGGGGCCTTGGCGATTGGCCTAGCATAGGTACCTGGGCTGGCTGTAGGGGGACAGAACCTCCAGGCAGACATGGAGCTGAAGACTTCATTCTGGTCCGTCCCCCATTACTTATTGGAACTGCCACCTGGGTTTCTTGTCAGCTGGGCCCATTTCTCTCAAGGGAAAATTGTGGCAGGGAAGAGGACCAGCACAAGGAGAAGAATGCAAGAAAAAAGAGGGTCTGATGACAATATTCTGCAGGGGCCCAATTTCAGCAAGCAGCCTTATTGGTGATGCAGATGATCTCCAGCATGGGATTCTACTCCTTCTTAGCACCTTTGGTGGCAAAGTTTACTCCTGGCAATGTGGGCAGCAGGCAGCAATCCCAGGGGCAGGAACAGGTAGGGTGGCTGCAGCAAGAGGACTGCAGTGAGGGAGTGGGTGTGGCAGCCTGAGGCCTGGCAGTTCAGCAATGGCTGCATGAGGAACAAGTGCACCAGCATGGGCGCTGTGCTCATAGACATGGTCGAATTTTCCTGGGCTTTTGGTCACCCCCCAACTCAGTAGGGCCCATTGCTGTGCTCTATTCCTTTGTGCCTCTGGCTTGGATGCCTCGTCCCTTCCTTTCCAGCTTTCCCAATCAGGGGTCCAGTGGGGCTGCCCAAAGCCCTTCCATTTCTGGCCTCCATTCTTTTGGGCTAGGTTCCACTCCCCCTTCTCCTTCTACCTTCAGTCAAATCTGCTGAGGTCCCTTTCTGGCTTGAACCATTTAGAGAATTAAAAATTTAAAGGGCTTAAATATAAAAATAAATGAAGGGGGAAAGGGAGAGGGTGGTTTTCGTTTAGCTTGTCAATTAGGGGTTCATTAATGATCCATTAGCCATGCCAACCAAGATGGCCTTCTCCTTGGCCAAGCAGCCAGCAACCCTTTCAGTTTGGCCAAGTGCCTTTCTGTTCCCCTACCTCGGCCAAACAGCCCGCCCGGTGAAAGCAGCCTGAACTCTTTTGTGTCTCAGCCTTAGCAAAACACCCAGTGGCCTTACATGTGTCCACCACGAAACATTCAGTGGCCTCATACTCACCTGTGCAGGGTCATTGTAGAGGTGTGCACACAAAAAAAATCAGATTTTTTTGGGTTTGGATCTACAGAGCTCAAATTTTTTTGATATTTGCCAATATTCCTGAATCCCAGTATCGGTATGATACTGGGGTTCAGGAATTATTGGACTAGCCAAATTTATTTGGCTCAATTATACTCTATGAGGACTGTCCCCATAGGGTATAATAATGCCCCCCTTGAAGGGGGGGGTTTCCTATCACAAGGGAAGGCAAATTGCCTTCCTTTCAATGAAAGGAGTGTGCCGCCTATGTGGCGCAACTCCAGAGAGGTTTAAAGTTTGAATCCCCCCTGGGGCTGCTCCGCAGTGGTGGCATGCTCTCTTCATTGAAGGGAAGGCAATTTGCCTTCACTTCAGTAATGGGAGCCTGCTATCCCAAGCTAGACCCCCCTGCCTCCCATGGCCTGCCTGCCAAAGCGGGTGAGCCAGGGAAGGCCTGGAGTCAGCCCCCCACCTTCCCTGGCCTGCCCACTGAGGTGGGCGACCTGGGGAAAACCCTGGAAGGAGTGGGGAGGCATTTAAATGCCTCCTTGTGCCTTCCCCAGCCCACCAACCTTCCCTGGCCTGCCCGCCAAGGCGAGTGAACTGGGAAAGGCCTG
>NW_015175994.1:727677-730130 GCF_001447785.1 Gekko japonicus
GAGTGAGGAGGCATTTAAAATGCTTCCCCGTGCTTTCTCTAGCCCACCAGCCAAAGCTGGGGGGAAGGAAAAGTGTTTAAATTTAAAATACTTTCCCTTACTTCTGGGGCTCACGCTGCCTTTGTGGTGTGACTCCTCAGCCAAGGGGAGTCACTCCGCTGAGATGGCATGAGCCCCAGAAGCAAGAGAAAGTGTTTTAAGTGTAAACATTTTCGCTTCCTTGCCCAGTAAAGGGATTCCCCGAACGGATGCCGAATATGTAGCATCCATTCGAGGAATCTCTGTTCAGCCAGTCGAATCAGATTAGGGAATCTGATTTGACTTTCAGCAGGCCTGAATAATGCCGAATAGGCATTATTTGGTTTGTTTTTCGGTTTGTCCGAACCGAATCCACATCCTGAGGACATTGCAGCTGGCCTGCTTCTGGATGGGCCCTGCCATCTCACAGTGGGCACCAGGTGACCATACTACACTTTCAGGGCTGGAGAGTTTAGCTGTGCTGCAGGGCATTTCGCAATTCTGATGTGCCTGACTGAACAGCTCAAATGGCTGTGCTCCCTTCCTCTGGTGCCAGAGGCACAGGTCACTCTAGCAGCTTCCCCTGGATGGGGGTGGGCAGTGTCCCAGGCCACCAGAGCCTTACAGCTGGCTAGGGAATGCAAAGGGTGAGTTCTCCCAGTGATCCCAGCAGCTTCAGCAGCTTGGAGGATGAAGCCATGCTGAGACATGCCCTGGCCATGAGGAAGAGAGAGCCGTGACGCAGCGCTCAGAAGGTAACGTAAGGAAGGAAGACATCCAACAGTGACAGGAGCTCTGGTGACTCTTCATCAGATGAGGAATCAACCCATGCATCTGGGGGGACTGGATGTCTGCTGTCCACATCCTAGGCTTGCCTACATGGGCCATCTGCAAAAGGGTTGGGGGGGACTAGCCCAAGCACCCCACAAGTCGCACCTTAATGCCAATTGCCTATGGAGGCAACAAAGACCAGGCATTCATCTCACCAGGGCCCAGAGTGCCCTCAGACTCAGGCAACTTAAAATCTACCTGAGAGATGCTTCATGTGGTCACTGCTAAGTTTGCCAAGTAGTGCGTGGCCCTTTGAAACCTGACCCCTCTTGAATTTAAGAGTGTTCCCATTGGGGGTGGTTCCCAAGAAGCCCCAGGAGAATTTCAGCTGATTCACTGTTTGTCCTACCCAGGGGCTCATCCATCAATGAGGCCATCCCTCAGGAGTTCTGTGCTGTGCATTATGCCTCATTTGATCATGCAGTCAGCCTGGTGCGGTTACATGGGGCATGAAGGCTGATCTACAAGTCTGGTTCATCTTCCTCTCAAACTTCAATAGGGTTTCCATTTGGTAGTCACCTACTGACTTGAGTCATATCCTGCAAATATATTCTGATGCTACAGGCAGTCTTGGTTTAGGGCTGTATCTCAGTGGGCATTTATGTGCTCATCGGTTGCTCTCCCACTGGGAGAGTACCAGAATCTTGAAGGACCTTACCTTCCTCAAGTTTCCCCCCATCTTGGTCATCATCCAGCAGGACCCATGGAAGGGCCCATCCAGGACCTTTTTATGAACATATGGATGCTATTTTTGTGTGACAACTGCCTTTGGTCAGGGTTATTAGCTGCCAGTCTTCACACTCTGAGCAGGTCATGCCTCTGGTACACAGATTTGCTTTGGTGTGCCTCTCTGCTAACATTTCCTTTTCAGTCTAATATACTGCAGGTGCAGTTGCCTGCCAACTTTGGTCTTGCACTACCTGACCTCCTTAAGGGAAAGGGGGATGCGCCCCAAACCACGAGCTTTTCGGCATGTGACTTTCTTTTGGGCAGATGATGTGCACCTCTCTGAATGGGGGCATGACATTTGGCTTGATAGTATTCAGGATGGCCCACTTTTTTGGTTGAGATTGAAGGAGTTTGGCAATAGTTAGGCGGTTTCTGTATCGGTTGCAGCTTTTGCAAATTGGTATTGTATCATTCCTAATTGCATGGGCCATATGGGTAGGGCGCTTTTGCAAATTGGTATTGTATCATTCCTCATTGCATGATTCTTTTGTCACAGCTTTTCCAGGCAGTTTGGGCACCGGGTGGCATCCTGTTTGGGGGGAGGCTGAGCTTGTGCGCCTGACTTCCCAGGTATGGGGCATGCAATGATATGGGTTGGGGTTGGGGCATGCAGTGATATGCCCAGCTTGGGGCATACCACACCCTCAGATGTCAAGAACCACACATGTGGGTCCACAGGGCTTGCCATCCCATAGTGGCTTCTCCAGCAGGCAGGCTGGGTAGATGGTTGGTATCATCATCCGACAGGCAGGTAGCCCACTGCTGAGTCCATGCTGCATGCTGTACCAGTGCTCTTGTTATTGTTTCCAGTAAAAATTGTGGCCTCTTCTTACAGACATTTCTCTTCAGGAATACATTCAGTTTTGAGCAGGAAT
>NW_015175994.1:730153-733549 GCF_001447785.1 Gekko japonicus
CAGGAATGGCAAACGAACTTACTTTACTCTTACAGGCACTGCTGATTTAATGTGATTTTATAAGTTTATTTTATTTATAGATTTGTAATTTTACACATCACTTTTAGTATCTAGTTTGGATGGAAAGAATTAAAAAAAATACAACAACATGCCAATTAAATAAAACCCAGACAGGGTTTTTTAAAAAATTGCCATTCATTTTTTTTAAAAGTCCATTTTGTGTGGTCTCCTTTACATAGACAAAAAGCTTCTAACAAGATGCAAAATGTGATTATGTTGTACTTATTTTTAATTGCTGTGGTGACTTCATATTGACCAAAGAGATTATATAGATAGGTGCTATTGCCAGCCAAGACCATATTTTTATGAAGTCTTTTGTGTGGTATAAATGGTGAGATTATGCAGAGAAACAGTTTAGATTGTATTTTATTCAGGTATAGAACTCCCTCCTTCTGGAGCTCTGAAAGAAGCAATCCAACTCTGAAAACATTGCAAGATTTAAAACAAAAATTTGGAAAGGTTCAGTGGACATAATTTAGCATGAGTTCTTTTAGGGATATTCTTATTCTAAAGATATTCTTTATGCTTAATATAAGAATGAGCATTCTCTTTAATATATCAGATAGGTGGTATTGTTATTGTTGTACACATACCAACTAAAAAAAATAACCTAAGTAATCTGAACCCATTAGGAGTGTAGAAGTAAAGAAGTCATTAATGTAAGCCCACGGATATTGAATACTTTGGAAGATCTATAATCTTTAGTAAAAATAGGCAGCAATTTTCATCTTAAATACTGCTGGGGTGGGGGAATCATGCATGCAAATATAAATGCAGAAATCTGTAAAAATACTTACCACTGTTAGAAGCATCACTGAGATTTAGCAAACCTCCTCCTAACCCTCTGTAACTATGGTAACTGTAGGTCCCGTTTCCATTTATGTACAACACCTCCTGTGTGCTGGAAACAGCTGATGTTGAATAAGTGACCTGGGTTGGTTCCTGTTTATATGGTTTGTCAGCTGGAGCAGTCTCATCCTGCAAGAACAGTGGTTCAATATACAGTGTCAAATCACTGCTGCATTTTCCCCCCTTGAATGAAGAGGACATTGCATTATTTAATAGACTTAACCTATAATACTTTCACAACAGGTTAATGTGAAACAAGCACATACAAGTTTTGAATTGACACTTTATTTGCCAGAAAGAAACCAAGAGATCATTGTGGGTTATCCTGAAAACGGCAATGTTGTTTATGGGTGTTCCATTGGTAGCTACTATACCATCCAACTTATCCATACCCACAGCCTTAAAACATCCTTTGTGTCAAGGAAACCTAAAACTAGAAGGACACAGAGAAATTATTACACTGCCATTTGAACTAATTTTCTTTTGTCAGTCAGTCAGGCATTTATTACGGCAACAAGCCATAGAACACACATGCTTAAACTGATTTTCTTGCTGCAAGAATAAATTGAGATTTTTCTTGTCAAGCAATGGTTAAAATACATAGGCAGATTCTTTAGAGAGATCAGCACCAAGGATGCTAGGAGGGGATAACAAATAATGAAGGAAAATGAACAATAAATCATGGACCTGAAAGTCATCTCACTCACACTCCTGCCACGAGACATGATTCTGCACATAACAACCAACCTATACTTTACTAGCTCCCATATAGATAGATCCCCTACAGGCTGACATAAAGAGAAAGTGGGAGAGAATATGACATTCTCTTGTTAAAAGCACCTGAATATTTTTTTTTTATCCATATACAGTTTTTTTTCATATCTGTATAGTGGTGAGGAAATATTGGCTCCCCAGACCAGGAGGTTTGATTAAAATGATCATTCACCCTTAGGATAAACGTGTTGATGAGCATTCGTGTACTCCTGTGGTGTCTGATGAAGCACTGTTTCTTCCTTTTCGAACAAATGCATGCACAGAAACTTGCATTTCCATAACCCTCAAAGCCTGGCCATGCCTGGTAATGTTAGGCACATACATTATATTCCCTGCAATATTAGCTACCTGCCATTAACTGGACCACTGCATCTCAAATTATTGCATTTCTTCTGAGATCTCTACATTCCAAGTTTGCCACCACTGCTCTTGTAAATAATTTTGCAAAGTTGATCCCTGTTCTTTGAGTGGAAAAATATAACCAGTCGAATACTTCTTTAAAAGTAAGGAAATACAATTCTTACAACAGTGGACATGGCCACTTTTCCATTGTGATGAAGGAATAATCAGCAGGGGGGAAGTTTGGGACAATTTATAACAGTTATAGAACATGGAGCAGAGCTAGAGTCATCAACTTTCAGGTGGGGCCTGGAGTTCTCCTGGAATTACAAATAATCTCCAAAGTCAGTTTTCCCTGGAAGAAATGGCAGCTTCAGAGGGCTGATTCTATGACACCACATCCCTGATGAGCTCTTTTCTCTCTCAACTCCATCCTCCCCAGGAACTGGCCTCGTATCTCCAGGAATTTTCCAAGCTGGAGCTGACATACTTAAGCAGAGGAGAAAACTCACCACACTACACCACACTACCGTACCCTACCCTACCCTACCCTACCCTATGCTACGCTATGGCAGATTTCACATCTGGCTAGTAGTTTACTCTATTGAGTATAATGATTATTCTGCACAATTCTCCATTTTGAAGTTTGGGACTGGTTTGACTTCCTGGAAGGAAAACATTATTTCCACTTAACTTTGTTTCCTGAGGTAAAACTAACTAGGTAACATATGAGGTTTTAGGTGCTTTATAAATAACTAGCAGTAAAGCCCGTTGTGAAAGCAATACAACGAGATCTAGAAAGATGTGATTTGTAACAAATGCATAGGCTGGAAGGAGGTAAAGTACCTCCTGGAGATTTGGGGGGTGGATTCCCGGCCCGGGGGTGGGGGGGGGGGGGGGGGAGGGAAGCCGGCGACCGGAGGCTTCTGCCTCCTGTCTCCGGTCCAGGAGTAGGGGGGGTGGAAATGGACCCGGCGGCCGGAGGCTTGCACCTCCAGTCACCGGCCCTGGAGAGGGTGGGCTTGGGTGTGGGGAAACGGACCCGGCGGCCGGATGTTGGCCCTGGAGTGGGTGGGGGTGGGAGGGAAAACGGGCCCTGCGGCCGGAGGCCTCTGCCTCCTCAAATCTCCAGGAATTTCCATACCTAAAGCTGGCAACTTTATCTCCTCCCCTCTCAGCAGCCTCTTTGTAGGCAAAATTCTGTCTTTCTCATTAGCGGGGAGCAAAGCAGCTTACTTCATTCTCTTATCCTCAAATCTCCAGGAATTTCCATACCTAAAGCTGGCAACTTTATCTCCTCCCCTCTCAGCAGCCTCTTTGTAGGCAAAATTCTGTCTTTCTCATTAGCGGGGAGCAAAGCAGCTTACTTCATTC
>NW_015175994.1:734632-734764 GCF_001447785.1 Gekko japonicus
AAGCAGCCAGGGCTAATGATGCCATGCCAGTCTGGAGGCATGAAGTCACCCTGAGAGTGCTTGCAGGCCTAGGGTTGCCATTGCCAACAAAGTCAAATTGATGCAAAGGAGGACAATTCCTAAAGATTTTCC
>NW_015175994.1:734821-735085 GCF_001447785.1 Gekko japonicus
CTCCAGCTGTCACCTGGAGACTGGCAACAGCTTGTTTGGAGGGTGGGGAGTATGGCATTGTATCTGTCTGAGGTTCCCCTCTTTCTCCTCCTCCTTAGACCCCACCCACAGCAGGCTGCATCCCTAAAATATTCGGGTAGTTTCCAACCTGGAGTTGGCAACCCTATGTCCTTTCCAGGCAACCATCAGCCTACCTTTATCTGCCTGTCTGTCTTCAGGTTTACATCCCCCCCCCCCACCCTCTGTCAAGGGAAAGGGGAGTTT
>NW_015175994.1:735107-738892 GCF_001447785.1 Gekko japonicus
GCAGCTGACATCAGTATCCTCTCCCCCATATGATCCGCACAACTACCCTATGAGGTATGTTAAGGTTGAAAGTGTGTGAGTGGTCCAGAATCCCTCAGGCAGCTTTTAAAACATGAACCTGGGACCTGCACACCATCCTATGAATCGCTCTCTGTGGCAGTAATGGGGTGACTGCTGGCACCTTTTCCTATCTTTTTTTGCCTTGTGGTATTCTGCTTGTGGTGTGATCTGTCTTCTTTGTGATGTGGCATGATTGTGTTATTGGTTTTTTTCTTTTGAAGGGGAAGTGATGTGTTGTGAGTGAGGACATATTTTACCTCAGAATACAGTAGGTTCCATATGCAACTGGCAATTCCAACTGCCTTGCGGGGGGGGAGTTTGAGGTGTGGAATGGAGTAAAGTCCAATCAGCTTCCATATGCAAAAGACCTTGAAACGCTGGGCGGGACTGCACAAAGCAGCCAGTCTTCTGACAGTTCTTGCGGCCAAACACTAAAGGTGTGCATTTTGGAACATTGGAGCCCACTATGGCTTTATATATAAGGGAGAGATGCCATCATTGCCAGTTATACACACCAATTCAGAATGTGTCCTGCCACAAATTTTAATATTTTCAGTTAAAATTTCAACAGGAACATTTTCTCTGCTTTTCCAGTTACTCCAATATGAACCACATAGGGACAGAAGACTGCGGTGATTTTCTGAGTTTTTTCCTGTTTGCATTAATTTTTTATTGAATTCATCAACAAGTATACAGAATTATGTACACAAATTATATTGTTCATTCTACCTATTGAAGACTTCTTAGTCTGATTGGTAAATGAGTTTCAAATGAAGTTTGATCATTGCTAATATTATATATAAATATGGGGACAAAGTATGCACAATTTTCTTCTGTACAATGCAGTGCCTACCAGCTGAACTAAAAATATATTTTTTAGAATTCTGGTGTTACAGACAAGCGGAATAAAGAATCACAGAAATATGGAAGAGAAACTATGGGGCATCAAGTCTGTTTTGTGGCAAAATTAGGTACCCTATCTAAGCCTATCATTGTGGAAGAATTCCTTATTATTCCTATGCTGCTTCACAGACATAGGATACTTGAGGCAGGGTACAAGAATAAAACTGACAAACACCACTTAAAACAATCAATTAGAATCAATAAAACCAGCTGCAATAACATCACTAAAGCAACACAATAAAAGCAGCAACAGTAAAAAATATAATTTCAATAAAGCAAATAAAGCTATAAGACATAGCATACTATATCAGTAGACATAAACAACCAACCTAACCAGAGAAAAACTGAATAGCCAGCCAACAAAAGAAATATATATATACTCATTCTAATCCAATAACTGAAGTGCAGAGCTGTGTCTTTATTTATTTATTTGGATACTTATAACCTGCTTTTCTCCCAAAGAGGGACTCAAAACAGCTAACACTATTCTCCCATCAGCCATTTTATCCTCATGACAACCCTGTGAGGTAAGTTAGGCTGAGGGAGAGTGAGTGGCCCAAAGTCATTCAGTGAGCTTCTATGGCAGAGTGAGGAATTTAACCTGTGTGTCCCAGATCATAGTCCACCACCGTAGCCACTACTCCATACTTTTGATTCACATTCCCATCTAAGGGTGCGGTCACACGGTTCTTTCGATTGGGGTTCACCACTGTTCTCTCTCACATTTAAATGTTCCATTCACATGTGCCAATCCGCCTCCCGTGCTGAAGCAGGCTCACTCCCGCAATGCTGCCGGTTTTACCTGCCCCCAGGAAAATCAAGTATTTTCTGGGTACTTCTGCAATTTCGCCACTCTGGAGAGCCATCTATCGCAATGGTTACGATTAGGGCCATCTGACCGTTCTTCCCCGTGATGAGATTTTTTTCTTTCAGGCTTCTGCCTTTGAGCGCATGGGCAATCAGGCGCACGAATGGGCTGGGCGGACGAGCGAAGTCCTCCGCAAAGGTGCTCCGGGTGACAACGGCTGCTGCTGCAGGCTTCGGAAGGGAGGGAAGGTGGAAGAAGAGGTGGTGGTGGCGCAGGGAGCACAAGGAAGCGGCAGTGGTTTTGTGTGCCCTTGGGTTTGGCAGCGGCTGCGAAGGGGGGAGGGCTTCTGTGGAGCGGACCCTGCTGGGATCTCAGGGCCATTGGTCTTTGCAGCAGATTGGAGGGGAAAATCAGACTGGATACTGAGTCCTCAAGCTGTCTCCTGGGCCGCCCGGGTGGGCTGGCAGGTGAGTGGGTGGTCGAGAGAGGGGCCGGCTGCATCTAGTCAGTGCCCAAAGCCTTGTCGTGCAATGCTTGTGGTTCGGGAAGGGATGTGTGATCATCCCAACCCGGAAAAAAAAAACCCAATTAAATGTATAGCGGGAACAAATCGTGATTACCCTTGCTGTGTGACCACAGCCTAAGTCAGTTAGTTGTTGCACAAAATTGTTTGGTTTGATTAGTGCTGTGTCAGGGACATTTTGTTCAGTGTTCTCTTTTTTCATTGCGCAGTATTGTTGTTTGTATGTAAGCTAGCAAAAGAACCACCTTGACCTAATATTGTGCTTTTCATTAGCTTTAATTCTTCTGGGCTTGACCCAGTTTAAATTTTATGAGCAATGAAGTTGAAAGCTCAAATTATTGAATCACATTTTGGTATATCAGAGTGTTCAACAATTTCCTTCAGTTTTAATAAGGTTATAGAGTTGATGTGATCAGCAGTGATTTTTTCCCCCCTAAACCGGGACTTGATGCTATTTGGCTTTTGCTTTGGTTCATTAAACCCCATTAACACTAAGTGTTTGGTGGTCGTTAACTGCTACCAGAATAAAAATGCATTAACCCTACCAGTTACACATTAATACATCAACCTATATGAAACCCACCATTTTAAAATGATGAAACATGAATAGTGGCCTCTGGACACCTTAAACTGGATAGGTAGATTATTGCTCCATGAAAAAATTATGCTTCTGGCTCTGATTATTCTGGGAACTCATCTATCAAAGTCTACCATAATTGTTTCCTTATTTCTTCCTTCCCCTATCAGACACAGCATGACTTTCTCGTGTGTCAGAATGAAGCACAGAAACTGCTACATAAGACTCCATTATGGGTACCTGTGTTAGTCTATAGGAATGAAGCCAAAGGTCCAGTGCCACCTTAAAGACTAACAAAATTTGTTTCACATTCAGGTATGAAAATTATGTTGGTGTTTAAGGGCCTGTCCTACCTCACAGAGATGGCCTACAGCAAGTTGTTTTACAGGTTAACATTTAAACATTTAAAATGCAAAGGATGTTCAAATGATGTTGTAGTTGAAAAAAATAGTTGAAATCCGGAAGTATACTATTTAGATATTTCTATCCTACTTTTCTTCCCAGTGAGGGCTCAAAGCAGCTTTCAACATCGTTCTCCTTTCCTCCATTTATCCTTACACTAGCTGCAAAGCCCGTTGAGGATGAAGTCAACGAGCCCTAGAAAGGTAGGGTGGGTGGGTGGTCTACAGACAGACACACAGAGAGACAGACAGATAGAGGGTTTGGGAGAGAGAGAGAGAGGAAGGTAGAAGGGGGGGGGAGGAAGTCAACGGGCCCTTGAAAGGTAGGGTGGGTGGGTAGGCCACAGACAGACAGAAAGACAGATAGACAGAGGGGTTGGGAGAGAGAGAGACAGGACGGTAGGAGGGGGGGGAAACAGAGACAGACAGTCAGAAAGACAGGCAGGCAGAGATGGAGATAAGGAGGTTTGGGGGGGGGAAGGAAGTATAAGCGTTGGGGAGGAAGGGAGAAAG
>NW_015175994.1:740029-798094 GCF_001447785.1 Gekko japonicus
CCGGCCCTGGCTCGCCGGCCCTGGCGTGGGGGGGACGTGGGGGGGACGTGGTTCACACCTGTAGAAGTGGCTGCAAATGGCGCTGGTAGTCCTCCTCATCCTTGGGGAACATAAAATGGCGCCGGCTGACTCTCGCAGCAGTGGTGGTGTGGGCGGAACCAGGCTTCGGCTTCTTATTGGTCGGCAGATATGGTAAGTGGCAGTCCCACCAGCCTAACACTAAAGGGGCCAAATTTAGAACATTGCAATATAGAACGTTGCTATTCAATTATAATAAGGGAGAGATTATCCATATGAGGTGGGTTAGGCTGAGAGGAAGAGTGGCTATTCCAAGATCTCCCAAATCTTAGTCTAACATTCTAATCACTCCACTCCGCTGGCTCTCCAGGATTAACAATTCTAGAACTCTTTTAACATTACAACTGTTTGAACTGAAACAACTTTTCAGAAACTTTTGCTACAATTACACACAAATCATAGGTGGTTGTGTTCCTCTTTATAGTGCAGTACATTGTTGATTGTTCCATTAAATGTGATATAGGTGCAGTCTTTAGCTAATAGCCATTGACAGAACAAAGTTTGAGTCCAATAGTACCTTTAAGACCAACAAAGTTTTATTCAAGGTGTGAGCTTTCGTGTGCAAAGCACACTTCGTCAGACAATGAAATGGAATTAAAGATCATACAGATCATGCATTCAATGGCTGACCTCAGAGTAGCTGTTTTACTACAAATGAACTTCAGGAACAGAATGGAAAGGGAAACTGCTGAATTACAAGTTATTACAACACTCAGAACAAACACTCCTCCAGGACTTAACAGGGATATTGGGATTTTTAATCCCACTACATATGCTAACTCATTCAAACTTCACATATGTATTCTCACCAAGAAGGGCTATACATCTCCTATATTTCAATGTGTTTTTAAAAATTGTATATTATAATAGTGATTGTAATGTAATGCAATATTTTGTTGATCTCTGACATAACACTGCACCCCAGGAAAACGATTCTGTCAGTTACATGTTTTAGTGAAACAAAATGTTATTTTAAAAAATCTCAATTTACTACTCTTAACAATTAGGAATATAATTGAATATGTAATACAATTTGGAATGGTAGATTTAAATGTAATTTTCTGTTCTGGGGACAAGAAAAATACTCTACAAAGCCAAGATGCTTTAAAGTTTGCCTCCATGCTAGAAAGGAGATGGATAAGATCTAATGACTGAATTCTCTCACAATTTGGGGTACATCAATCTCCAGTTCTGACATATTTATTACCTATGTTGTTCCCTCCCTTGAACCCAAACAGATGATAACCAAGCTTGTCATTCTTTTTATCTGTTAAAAAACACTTCAGTATTTTGCACTTCACTAATTTAACAAGCCACCCTGTGTATGCTGTTTTTTCTGCGAGCCCTTATCAAATGGAGCACAGCCACGGCCACACAAGAAGAGAGGGCTCTTTCTTGGGTCCTGGAATACTCTAATTGGGCAAATGCCAAATGTATCTAAGAAGCCTCTCGTCTTGAGCAGCATCCGTGGGATAGTAGGTTGCCGAAATAGAAGAACCAGTCTTCTACTTGAGGGATGGTTAGGAAGTCTTTCAATTTGTTCCAAATCAACCTCATCTGTCTCCAGCCTCAATAAATGGCATAATGAGAAAATCACTTCTTGTCTACTGTCCCAGCGGCCTGCATTTACTGCAATTTGAGCAATTTCCAGGGCAACTTGAGAACTTTTCCATATCAGAAAATCCTTTGAGGAGGACTGATCTGCAACTTTATGGCAAGGAGCAGCATTAAAGTCTTTCTTTTGCGGTAGCTTAGAACCAACCTCTCCTTTGGATGAGTGTTTTGATGCTGTTGGATGTAGCATGCCTCCTTCCAGATTTCTCTTAAGTAAATTTTCCAGACTGGCCAGATTGGTTGATATATTTAGTGGTTGGAAGATGGCTATGACTGTCTCAGCCGTAAGAAGACACTGATCACCAATCAATTTAATTAAGTCTGCTTTTGAGGTTTCCCTGTTTTCTCTTAAAGCTGTAGAATTTAGAGGACTTGAATTCAGAGTAGGTTCCTGGTGGGGAATAGCAGTCTCTCCCACACTTTGAGCAAAGGCCTCATTATTCAGAAATGGAACTTGCAAGGAACTAGAGGGATTCAGGTCTTCTGAGAGCTCCGAAACACTGAACCTGTTTTCCAAAGGAGGAATCCCTTTCCACAGAGCTCTGTCATTTAGAAAATCATCTATGTGAAGCTGCTTTGAAGATTTACTGTAAGGTGTTACCAGAGAGCCAGAGTTTGAGTCATTTCTATTTCTTTTCTTAGTCATTTTGGCAGCAGTAAGACAGCACACAATGTTAGAAGGTTGCAGCAGCTAGTCTCTCTGTAATTGGAAACTTTTAAAAAGATTTACAGCTGCAGCTCCAGCATTTGCCGATGTCCTCTTTAAGTCTTATCTATAAACAAAACAAACTGTCTGAACTACAAGGCTAACGGGCTACCCTAACACACTATTATAAGTTAGAGAGTAACTCTGTGAGACAAATCAAATCCAAAAGATAAGAAGAAAGACCTTAATGCCTCGGAGCTCTGCAAAGAGCGTCTGAGCAGGACACCTCCCTGACCCTGTGTATATACAAGTCTAATCTGTAATTCCATTTCATTGTCTGACGAAGTGTGCTTTGCACACAAAAGCTCACACCCAGGGGTCATTTCGTAGAAAAAGAGCTAGGGGGACTCATTAGGATAACTCATTAGGATATGCCACACCCCCTGACATCACCGGAAGTGTGTCCTCCCCACAGCCGGTGGCGACCTCCAGCGGGCACCAGCAGGGAGCTCCAAGCCCCGCCCTCCCGCACCTCACCCGGGGGGATGGCGTCCCCCCGCGTCCCCCCCCCAATGACCCCTGCTCACACCTTGAAGTTGGTCTTAAAGGTGCCACTGGACTCTAACTTTGTTCTGTTGCTCCAGACCAATATGGCTGCCCACTTTGAGCAATTGACAGATTTATTCTCTAAAAAGAATTTATCTTTTAAAGCCAACTAAATTAGCAGCCATCACTACAAACTATGGCAGTGAATCCCACAAGTAACTTACTCTTTGATTGAAAAGAGAGTGAGAGAAAATTCTCTTTCCACTCGCTGTACACCATCATTTAAAAACCTGCATCATGCTTCCCTTAGTTCTCCAAACTAAAAAGCTCTACACTCCTTAGCCTTTACCTTTCATCATTTTGGTTGCCTTTTCTGGGCCTTCTAGCAATACAATGTCTTTGTTGAGATATGGCAATGTGAACTCTATGGGTTGTCCCAAATGCACACACATTTTGTTTCAAATCACTTTCTAAATAACCCCTAGCATAGAATTTGTTTTTTTTACCACTGCTGCAGAGTGAGTCAACATCTCATGCTACAAAAAGAGAGCTTGTCAGACATTCCTTTTGTGTGTGTGTGTGTGGGGGTCAGGTTGGTATTATTCCCATTCTACAGATGAAGAACTGAGGGTGAGACATGATTGCTTCTCCTAGGATTACACACTAGACATGAGAATTGAATCAGATATGCTCTGCTCACACTTAGGTGTTTTTTTTGCCACCCGAAGGGGAATTTTTATTGCATTTTTCTATAAACTACAACAAAAAAGGGGAGGGGGAATTACAACTATGGGAGAAAGGAAAGGAAACCACTAAAAACCCAAGTATATGAGATCATTACAAAAGCTTGTATCAGTGTTAGTCTAAAATGCTAAGATTACATTGAACATGGTCGATTAAGCTATATTATTTATCTTTAAAACCATTAATTAAACTGTTTAAAGAAAATCACAACAGCATCGTTAAAAACTTCAAGGCATAATTCAGAGTTCTTCAGCCTTCATTTTGTTTTATCTTTTCTAATCCTCAATTGGTATTCTCGCTTGGGGGCTGTCGCTCCCTTTTCGGAAGCAGAGTCCTTGTCGGAAGTAGCAGAGTCCATTTAATCGCTAAGTTTGCTGTCTTCTTCTTTCTTGCCATCCTCACCTGACTCTCCTAGTTGCAGTCTCAGGAACTCATGTGCTTTGGAAACAGAGTCCATTTTTTCTTTTTTGTCCTGCAGTTCAAAAAATGACGCCTTCGGGGATGAACCATCTGTAGGGAATGCTGTTTGTTTGTAAAAACAGAATCAAATCTTTATACTCCTTCCTCTTCTTCCTTATTTCAAATGGAATGTCTCTTAGAATCCTGATGGTGTTGCCTCCAATTTTCAAGGGCGTTCCTGTAGTTGCTTTCAGGATTTGATCCCTCACATGTCTCTTCGAGAATCTAACCACTATCTCCCCAGGCAGATTATTTTTCTTGATATAAATGGAATAGGCTCTGTAAACCACATCCATTTCACTTACACGATATTCCGCTTTTAAATCTGTAACTGGAGCTAGTGCAATGCTCAAATGTTGTTTTAGATTCTCCTCTTTTGCTTCTGGGACCCCTTGGAACCGGAGGACTAGGTTAGCTTTCTCCATTTGCAGCTGCAAAAGTTGAAATTCATCTGAAGCTTGCTTCTTTTCCAGCATTTGAACCTTTTTCTTAACCTTTTTAGCTTTGACATCCATTTCCTTCACTTTCTCAGTCGTTTTTGTAGTTTCAGTCAATTGGAGCTGCTGAGCTGCAAGATTCTGGTTTAAAGCTGTCAGCTGTTGATTGATATTTGTCATCTGGTCCAGTAGAGGGCACAAAGAATCTGCCAACAGTTTAGAAAACTCTGTGATATCTTCCGGTCGGGGGCTCATGCTTCCCGGTGGTTCCACTTTTGCTTGTTTGTCTTTCTCCGGGTTTTTTTCCACGTCATGTTTCTGGATTGTTTACTTTTATAAGAGCTTGCTGAAGCCTCTGAAATTCGCCCAAACGCTTATTGGCACTCTGGTTGATTTTTAAAAACAGATTTCAATGCTTTTGCTTCAGCCCCCCCTTGGAAAATTGCTGTTCTATTTAGGCATATGGGAGGGGCCCCTCCTCTGCTCGCTCGTCATTCCCAGGGGGCTTTCTTTTAAATTCCCGGCATTTTGCTTTAACTCGACTCACTGCTCATTGGTGGTCCGAAGACCTCACTTAAGGTATGTTTTATACACCCGATCTCCAACACTTGTCCCGGTTAGTGGCTCTGGTTCCATTATGGATGCAGTAACGGCAGGACCGTTGGGGTGGAAGAGCGCCTCAATTCCCCAGCAATGCGCTGGCAAAGAGGCCAACCTTCAGAAGCCCCATGGGTAGGAGCCCTTCGCAAAGGCTCCGGGGGGTGGTGAACAATCATCCCCCCTCTCAACCGCTGGCGCGTGGATTGCTTCCCCGGGAGGTCCGGGAGACGTGTCTGCTAGCATGTCGCCATAAACCAAAAGTTCCCTCTGCTCACACTTTGAATGCAACATTCAATACGGGAAATTACATCCATTACCAGTGATAAGACCCATGAGCTTTAGAGGTTTAGATTAGGATCGAGAACGTAACCCAGAAAAATGATTGCAGCTCAGTAGCCTTCTTCTGGGTATTTCACAATCCTGTTACTTTTGCCCAGCTAGGTGTTGAACCCCTACTTGACTGTGAGGCAATGGTTGGTAGACTGCATTTGGCTTGATGCTTGTTTTAGATGTTATCTGAGAACCCCAAATCATGTGTCTGCCAGCTTTCTTACTTTAAACATATAAATGGACCCCGGAGAGGGACTTGAATATAAAATTCGAAGACTAGAATCCAAAGAACGTGTGTGTAAAGTTGTAGCAGCCCCAGCAATGGGCTTTCAAGGCAAGTGAGAAGCAGACATAGTTAGCCATTGCCTTCCTCTGAAGAGCCAAAGAACACTTACTAGGGAGTAAATCCCATTGAACTAGGATATACTTGTCTCCAGCCTAATGCTTCACTACGCTCCTGAAAAGATTGAAAGCATGTAACAGAATCCACAGAGCATTCACTCCTCTCTCCTAGCAAGAGCTTTTGCAAGGCTGTGCATATTCCTCAGTTCTGAATAATGATTCCCTCTCCCCCATATATCAGGTACCTGCTGTCGATCCAGTCGCATTCTTTTTGCTGCATTTCTGCTTTCACTTTCACAGGCTGATGCCAAGATACTTTCTGCTACTGCTGAAGTAAGGTGTGAAGGGATGGGTCGTGACTATGAAAGAGAGAGAAAACACAAGAAAATACTAGGATCATTACCAAATCCACAGCAGTGCTCATAACTAGAACATATGCAGGAGGGTCCATTCATTGAAATGTATTTTCATATCAACAAAAAATGGAAATGGAGACTGTAAAAATGAAAAATGAAAACTAGTTAGAAGTTAAGCCTGTAGTCAATCCACAGATCCCTCAAAATTGTGTTTTCTGCCTCCTCCCCCCACACCACCAATTTATTTTATTTTGGACTGTATGTAAAGCTCTAAACTGAAGTTTAATCCTGACCTGACAGAAGTTCTACTGGTGAACAGAAGATCTGACCAGGATTTAACGTGTCACCCATTCTGGTCATATCTTCTGGTCACCAGTAGGTCTTTCATCATGTCAGGATTAAGCTTTAGTTCAATACTCTGAAATGAGATCAGTGTATGCAAATTTTTGTTGTTAGGACTTTCAGAAACCAGACTATGGCTGCGGTCACACGTAACAGAAGCCACACAAGTGAGACGGAAAACAGCCGGAGTTTCCGGGCGCGATCTCACCAGCACATCTGGGAAGCGTAGCACTCCTTGAGAGGCACATTTGCTTTAATTTTTACAAACTCACTGCATGGCACCCCAATCTATGGTGCTTAACTATGGTACATGGGCAAAGATTCAGCTGTAACATGAAATGTAAATTACTGATTCAAAGGTCATGGAAATTATTGCAAGCCATTCTCAGGACTGAATATTGTTATTTTTAGTCTCTTGAGGCTTTTAGTTAGAAGAGGGTAAGTCAACAATCATCTGTATGTTAACTATTGCAATATGATGCATCAATTAAAAATGAAAAGATTGGATCTGCAACAAATTGAAACTATTGAGACGTCGAGTTCAGTACATAATTAAGGCTACAATCTTAAGAACACCTTCCTGGAAGTAAGACATTGAATAAAATGGAATTTACATCTGATTAGACCTTCCTAAGATTGCTCTCTAACTCTCTGAAAATGAAATTTAGCAACACTTAACTTTGGCTGGATTGTGGCCTAAATATTTTAGATTGAGCACATAAAAGTCATATTTTTCTCTTCTTTACGAGATATAAACCACATGAATTTTCATTCAGTTTGTTAGTATTAGGATTACACTGTTGTACTGTCAAATATGGATCACTTTCTCCAAGACTAAAGGAGTTCAGTCCATAAAACCTAAAAACACATTTGCAAGCTGCCATCTTATTTGAGTAAAGTTTGTTTCCAAGGCAGGACAAATGCAGCAGGGGGTTTGGGGTGGTGCGGCATTGCAGGAGGGGCATTTGGCCTCGGTCTCCAGCTCAAAAGGTAGAGGGGGCTCCAGTTTACATACTTTTTTTGGCATCTTACAAGTTTTGCAAGTTTTTGTGCACATTCCTGGCAGTCCAAAATGTGGCACATTCTCTCAACCGACAGCTGCACACACAAGCAAGCAGAAATATGTGGTAAAAGACATAATTTTGTGTCATTCTTTTTCACTGCATTATTTTGTTTTCATGTGTCATAATTTTTATATTTATTATGGCTGGGTCCTCAAATGCTGGATGTGGATGGTTACTCAGTTTCTGAACTTGCCTTACTTAGCATATCCAGTTCACTGCATTATGTGATGTCACCTTTATTACTGAAATTAATAAAAATAGATTTGTATGACTTTTCTTCCACATAAGTCTTAAAAATCAAAATTCCATAAACCATGGTGGACAAGCAATCAATTGCATGATAGAACCATTCAAATGTCCCCCTTTAAGCTATTGTTTTAAGAACAAATAATGCGAAAAGAAAACTGATTAAACCATCTGAAGTCATGTACTGCAACCCTCACAGAACAAATGTACTGAAAACATTAACACTGATAAAACCAATAGTTGTTGTTAAATTCTTGAATGGTATTCTGTAATCCAAGCACCTAGTCCCCAAATGTAAAGTTAAGGTAAAGGTAAAGGTTCCCTTGCTTGAAAGCCAGTCGAATCCGACTCTAGGGTTGCGGTGCTCATCTCCGTTTCAAAGCCGAAGAGCCAGCGCTGTCCAAAGACATTTCTGTGGTCATGTGGCCGGCATGACTAAACACCAAGGCGCACGGAATGCTGTTACCTTCCCACTGAAGTGGTACCTATTTATCTACTTGCAATTTCTTGCTTTCGAAATGCTAGGTTGGCAGGAGCTGGAACTAGAGACGGGATCTCACTCTGTCATGCGGCACACTCGGGTCTCGAACTGCTGAACTACTGACCTTCCACAGCCTGCAGTTCAGTGTCTTAACCACTTGAGCCACCACAGCTCCTCTGTAAATGTAAAGTTATAATTGCCTAAATAGGGCATTAATTGATATTTGTATATCAAAAGAGGTATTACAACAGATATTTAAGGTAAAGCTGAAACTGTAACTGTGCAATTGTAAAAACACTTTTCGGGGAGAAAGCCCCAAATACAGTTGAGTAGGATTCTGAGTAGACCTGCATGGAATTGCTTTCTAAGCATGCTTATGTGCAAGTAAATCAGTGGGAACTGCTTTCAAATATAAGAAATAAGTAAGACATTTAAAACGTGTCTCAAAGGGCACCCTCAGAAATATCTATAATACATTGCCCAGAGACAAAAGTGCAAATATAATTAGATGAGAAGGAATGAGAGTAGATTACATAAAACAATAACATATGGAGTACTAATTGGCTGTTGTACTGCATATCAGAAGCCAAGTTTAAGACTGAATCCGATGCAGATTTTATGTGACAGCCTTTATGCTTCAAAAATAAACACATTTCTACAGATAATATTAAGTGCTGAACTTTCAATTTAGTTTCAGTGTTAAATGTGGTTGTATCTTAACAACCTTATCCATTCTGAAGTAACTGCACCAACACAAACATATTTAGAACATAAGAACATAAGAAACGCCAATGTTGGATCAGGGCAAAGGCCCATCCAGTCCAACACTCTGTATCACACAGTGGCCAGAAATACCAGTGCCATCAGGAGGTCCACCAGTGGGGCTAGGACATTTAAATGTTAACCTCAGAGTGCTACTCAAGAAACATTTCCCTGATAAAATAACTGATATTCACTAATTCCGGTTATGGGATACACAGTGGCTATTCCAGTGCCATCAACACTAAGTGATCCAGGGGTCATTTCGTAGAAAAAGAGCTAGGGGAACTTATTAGCATAACTCATTAGCATATGCCACACCCCCTGACATCAGGGGCCCGGCGGTGGACCTGCAAGGCCAGCGGGAGTGCGAGGAAGCCCCGCCAAGGCCCTCCCTGGCCCCAGGCAGGCAGGGGTGGGGAGAGGCGGGGAGGAAGCAACTTACCCTCCCTCTTCTCCTGCCTCCTCCTGGCTGAATGAGGGCCGGAAGCGGGGCGGCCGGAAGCAGGGGGCGGGGCTTCGTCATGTGCCCCGCCCCCCTGCACCTCACCCGGGGGAACTGTGTTCCCCCGCGTTCCCCCCCCGAAATGACCTCTGAAGTGATCTCAAATATCTAATACAATATTCTGTCAATTAAATCAGAATACCTCCAATGGAACATGAATACACTCACCAACATCTTGTTACAGAATTAAGAATGAAAAGGATTCTTGAGACTAATGGCATATGCTTAAGCTATTCTCTCTCACTATGAAGCATGCAATTCTAACTAGCACAATATGCATGTTTGAGCAACATTCTGCATTACTAACTGAAGAACAGCACTGCACTCTGTTGGATGTACTGATATTGTTCTAATTTAATATGCTCTTATGCCCTCAGTAAATATAAAAGGATTTGTCATTTTAATTCTTGTAGCCTTGCATTTTGGCATTGGTTTTAACATTTTCCATTCATTCTTGTTCTGAATACAAATGAAAAAAAGCAAATCCCCAGCAAGTACTGGCGGGGGGGGGGGGACGGGACTCATATGATTATTGCTGAACATATTACTTTGAAAAAAGGCAAGTTTAATTTTCAAAGCAGCAATCTATTTAATTCAGACAGTGTTCATGTTGCTTCTAATATTGTTCTTATTATAGCCAGCTGCCAATAATAGCCCCAAATGTAGGACTATTTGCCAGAGACACCGAGTTTAGAACAAGTATCTCTTGTTCTATATCAATACATAGTAGCAATAATTGCCCAAGATCCATCATCCTGCAAAAACCTGTACTTACAGAGAAGAAAGAGACAACAAGCACACTCTGGGCAATTCCTATTTCTGCAGGTACAAAATGTCAAAGCTAATTCCAATTTATTCCTGTCTCACTGAAATGAGTAGGACTATCTGTAAAGTAAAGGTATACACAATTTGACTGGGCAAGGGCTGGCTAGTATGCCAGGTATATCTCTTGTGATTTGTGCTTTAAGAGTTCATAATACCTTGACGTGATTTTTACATGAGACAGATGTTCAAACAAAGCTGGTGGTTTGTAAAGGCAGGGAAGTGTGAAGAGGAGTTTGGCAAGCAGCCATTGTCAACAGGTAATGAATACAGAATGGAGAAGGAGCCCGGTAATATTAACTGACTCTTCCCAGTGTCTACCAGAAGCCACATGTTTCTCATGAGCTGATCAGCTCAAAAAGCTATACTGCCTGGTCCTAGTCCTGTTTATTCAGGTCAGTTTCATTGGATCCCATGGAATATACTGCCAAGAAAATAGGTTGCTTAGGGCCATGAAAAACCATATTAAAATAGGAAGTCAGTAAAAAAACTCTATTGGTTTGATTTTTATGTGTTCTGTCTCATGGAGCTTTTTTTCTGGATAGCAGGCTGATTTGAGATACAATGGCTCTGGTCACACGGGCAGGAAACTGAGGGGGGGCGTGGCTGTTTGCCCCGGGGCGAACTAATGCGCGGTTAAGCGATCAGACCTCCTGTGGAGGTCCTGTGGAGGTACCGTGGAGGTTCTGTGGGTAGGGAGAGGTGCCGATCACAGGACACGCCTGCGCGCAACGAAGAAGCATGCGGTGCGGCAAACTGGTTTTCTTTTTTTGTGTACACGACAAATGCGCATGCTCCGTTGGGTGCGTGTGTGCATCCACGGAGACTTGGGGGGGGAACCTTTTTCGCAAGGGGCCATGGGCAGGCGCCAGATGCCACCGGAAACGTGATCATGAGCCCGCCCTTGCCCTGCGGTTTCCGGAAACTAGTTATCTCCGAGGTACTAGTATTTTGCTGCGCGTTTTCAGCGGGAAGCCTCTGTTGTGCCATGGAAGTGCTACACTTCCCAGATGTACCGGTGAGATCGCGCCCGGAAAATCCGCCTGTCTTCCGTCTCTCTTGCGTGGCTAATGTTCCGTGTGACCGCAGCCATTATTTGGAAATAAACTTTAATCTAAATGGAATTCACTTCTATGCAAGTGATCTCCGTTTAGATTAAGCTGTGCAAAAATTAACATGTTTCTGCAGCTGAATTATGATCATATTTGTGAAAACGACAGCATTTGGCAAGAAACCTGATCCTTCTTGCCTTCCAATGGCCAGGATATACTGGTTACTGCTATGGATCCTGTCTCCCTGTATAACCTACAAACCCACCCTTGCTCAATGCTCCCTCCAAGCTGTGGAGTCTTGTGAGCAAAAATTCTACTTTGTGAGCTACTGGCATTACAGTTGTGAGCCAGGGATTTGGCTACTGCATAAATTAGTTTGCCCTGGAGCCATCCTTCCTGAACTAAGACAAAAATGTGTGAGCTGGAGGGTAAAAAACTGTGAGCTAGCTCAGACTAACTCAGTTTAGAGGGAACACTGCCTTGCTCTAAATAATATCACTACAGAAAGATCTGTAGTGAAACCTAGGATGGGTTTGGTAGTGAGTGGATGAACCATCTTCCTAATGCATGCATTAGATCAGGGGTGTCAAACATAAGGCCCAGGGGCCAGAACTGACCTGTCCAGGGCTCTTATGCGGCCAGCAAGCCACTAGTGCAAGGGAAGGAACAGAAGAATGTTCAGGTGGGAATGAGCAGAGCCACTCTGATTGTGGCTTCAGCATGGCAGAACAACCTCATCTGCAGCAGTGAAGCAGTGTGGGAGCATCTGCCCAGTGCTGCCCTGCTGGCTCTCCTGTCCGCCCATATGGATTTCCTTTGGACCCCCCCCCCCCGGCTCATGGGGCCTTGCAGTGAGGATACAGCAACTTGGAGCTTACCAGCCGCTGTCCTTTATACAGTTTATATCTTTGGTACCCAGCATTATTTTTATGGCATACATGGCCCAGCCCAACGAAGTGACATTTATGTCAGATCCGGCCCTCATAACAAATGAGTTCAACATCGTTGCATTAGATTCTTCTGCCAAAGATATATAGGCTTGCCATTCCCCTGCTGGGGGTAGGGGTTTGCCCACTTTATGGGCCCCCGATCTGCCAGCCCAGATTCAGCTGGTGGGGGAACCCCACCCCCAAAGTGCTGCGATCACACCCAGCATGTCACCGGGGGGACGGTCTAGTACTCGGCCAAGGAACTCTATGGTACCATAGAGTTTCTGGCCAAATGCTAGAGCACCCCCCTGGCAACGTGCCTAGCATGATGACATCACTTCTGGGTGATGTTATCACAGCGTGCATATCGCATGTGCCAGAAGATCCAGGAAGGGAAGTTCCATTCCCCCGCCAGCAGAAGGTAGGGACCTGGCAACCCTAGTTTATGAGCCTTTGCCTAAAGCAGCAGAGTACAATTTTAGGCCAAAGTACTTCACATTGTGCTACTGACTCAAGTCCCAGCAAGGCAGCCTGAAAGATAATGCCAGGGCCCTTACACATCTGGGCCAGTAGGGAGAGGCAAAATTACAGGCATTTAATTATGCTCCATTTTATCAAGACAGGGTGGGACACTTCTCAGGTAATGTGGAATCCTTTGTTTCAGAACTTAGAAGACTTCTGGTATTGTTTAGAATTGTACATTGTTGATATAACCTTCTGAGAAGACATTGGTATAAGTGTAGGCATGTGCAGCCAGAAATTTACTCATCAAGTTCTGACTCAAACAAGAACCATTTGTAAATATCATAAATGCTTCAAATCTCAACAAAATTATTTTGGATATTTGAGAATGATTTGGAACCTTGTGGTCTTCCAGTAATTTCTGATACCTCATTGCCTTGTTTTATTTTTATTGGAGGAGCAGTGTCTGCTAGGTGTATGATTGAATGTTCATCCTAATGGCAATAGTCCCTCTTCTTGCCAAAAATAATGATCCCAGTTGGTGTTTCTATGCATGGGTTTATCAAGAATAAGTCATGCCAGACCAACCTTATCTCTTTTTTTGACAGAGTTACTAAAATGTTTGGCTCTGGCAATGCTTAACATTCTATGATTCTATTATTCTATTTTTCTACCTATTATTGCATCATCTTAGGCAATAATCTTAGAGACTCAGAGTGAAGGCTTTCCCTCTGCAATAGTAAAGCACAAAGATCCTCACATGCACAAACAAATGGAGACCACTGATGACAAAGAAAGACCTGAAGATTCAGCATCTTATGTTCTCTTATCTCTTATGTTCTCTTATCTGAGATCTCTTGGTGACAATGGAAAGACTTACTTTTTGTGTGCAAAGCAGATAGATCCATTTTGAAATGAAACCTGAGTATGTGTGGCAGAAGGACTAACTCGGTTGTTCCCCACTACCATATGTAGCTGAGCTCCATTATTTGAAGCTTATTTTCTCCTGGCCAGAGGCAATAAGGAAAGTCAGTCCAACTGGGAGAAAAATGCTGAAAGAAATGGAGTGGTAGGGTTTGGCTTTCCTTGCCTGTGTGATACATTTTTAAAACTATTGAAGATTCCTGGAAAGGACAGAAAGCTTCCCAGTTCATGGCAGCCTATGTCTGCTGTGCAAAGGAGAATGGGAAAGTGACTGAAATTTGGTAGGGGGAATTCCTTCAGAAAAGGACATAATCCCCAAAAATTTCTTCCCAAACTGGATGGGTGTAGGTGGAGAAGTAACATCCAGAAATGTCATCCCCAGTGAAATCAACAGAAACAGCTATCTGATTTCCTACGATAATGAGTGTTAGTTCCAATACCAAGAATGCAACTCACATTTTTAAAGACACAAACAATGAAACTATGACTCTAACTTTTTGTTTGCCCTCTAATTAGATGGTGGTCATGGTAATCAGATGTGGGTGTTCAAACATAGCATTCTTTCTTAAGCTGGAAATAACAGCAAAATATTGTTGAAAGATATTTAAAGAAAATCTCAACTCAGGTATATTTTTAGTCATTCCCTCCATCACTAGCCTTAATTATTTCCTGCGAGGTAGGCAGATGCTAATGAGAAAGAAGGCCTTTTAGTTAACATCTGTGTTCCAGATGTCCCTCTTCAGGAAGAGAATAATGAGACAATTAACTGAAAGCCAGATATTTTGCCAGTTCAAATCATGTAAGTCTAGAATAACTTACAGAACCACCACCACCACCACCACTTTTTTTTTAAATGGCAAAGTAATTTCCTTCTGATGACCTGCAGACTTCTGATTAACTCCCTGATTAAGAGTGTTGAATTTGAACATAGGGTTTTTTTTGTTTTTTTTAAATGCTCCCAAGAAGCATATAAGAGATTTGATGTATTTTTTTCTCCATGGGGCTCAGCTCAGAGCATTGTACATGGTTCTCTCTTTCCTACTGAATCTTGACAACAGCCCTGTGAGATAGGGGAAGATAAAGTAGCTTTTTATACTCCACTTTTCTCTACTCCACTTTTCTCTGCCCAAAGGAGTAAAAGTGGTTTACAATCATATTCCCTTCCTCTTCCCACAACAGGCACCTTGTGAGGTAGGTGGGGCTGAGAGAGTTCTGAGAACTGAGACTGACCGAAAGTCACCCGGCAGACTTCATGTTGAGGAATGCGGAATCTAACCTGGTTCTCCAAATTTGAGTCCACTGCTCTTAACCACCACACTACACTGGCTGTCGTGAGGGACAGTGTTACTGCCAGAGTTCACCCAGCAGGCTTCACATCAGGATAGGGATTTTAATTATGAATAGAAGATGGGGACGGCAAAGGATGAGATGGTTAGACAGTGTCATAGATGCAACGAACATGAAATTGAGCAAACTTCAGAGGACGGCGGAAGACCGGAAGGCCTGGCGTGATCTGGTCCATGGGGTCGCGAAGAGTTGGACTCGACTGTGCGACTGAACAACAACAACAAGATTAAAAATGAAGCTATTTGATAGAATATTTGTTGAAAGTACTCTACTTAATTATGAAAAAGGATTGTTTGGATCATGTTAGTCTTTCAATAAACAAGACTATCAGGATATTTTATGTTTAAAAGTCCATGATCCTATTCATATTTACCTAGGAGTAAGCTGCACTGAACACTTTTGAGAAAACATGCTTTTGAATTGGGTTGTAAGACATGGGCAACATGCCCACTATGACTCACAATACCAGGTGTGTACTTGAGCCTACTATTGAAACTTTCATATACTAAGGTTTGTACTTTATGTGCTGAAGGTTTTTTCAAAGAATTTTTTTTAACAGTTTCTGATTTCTTCATGATGAAAAATGGATACAATACCGTTTGAGAGAATATTGCAGAAAGATGCATAAGTGATGGCATCCAATGTACCAAGTCCTAGATATTCAGCAGAAGGTTAGTCAATAGCTAGTTAAAGTATGCATTGTACAAAATAATATCAGAGAGTCAAATTGTATATATAAAATTCAGAAACTCAAATTCAGCTGGATGCTATGTACCTATGTGACATCCAGTTCTATAAGTGGAAGATGACATATGGTAAAAATTAAGAAGGCATGTATAACTACAGTAATGTCCTATAAAATAGCATTTTGTTATTTTTTTTGTTATTTATCTAGTCAAAAAGAACCAGAAGTAAGAAACAGATTTTTTTCTGACAAAGATTTTCAAATGAAGACAAAGCCATTGAAGAAAGGACACATAAGTAATATGTCACAGGGACAAATGAAGTTGCTTGCTATCAACAGCATTTTAAAAATAGGATATTAATACTGAACTAAGAACATTACTTATTGAAAAGAACTCCCATGAGATAGAGCCTTTCCCATCACTTCTGGCTTACAACTCTCCCCCGTTATAGAGTATGGTTTGGATTGCAGATGGCAAATAATTGACAGAGCTAACCTAGGACACATTCCTATTTCTTTATCACCATAGTCTTCCACTAATTAAATTCAGTGTTGACATCTTCATTTAATTCCACAGCACCAAGCAACAGAAACTGTTCCCCATTTGTGCTTTAATGTCATATGCCACATATGTCCTATAATATATTCTATTTCATTTTACTCCAACAAGAAAGAAAGAAAGAAAGAAAGAAAGAAAGAAAGAAAGAAAGAAAGAAAGAAAGAAGGAAGGAAGGAAGGAAAAAAAGAAAGAAAGAAAGAAAGAAAGGAAGGAAGGAAGGAAGGAAGGAAGGAAGGAAGGAAGGAAGGAAGGAAGGAAGAAAGAAAGATTCATATAAACCATGTGGGAAACTTTGACTTTAATAATAGGGCTGTGCATAAAAATCAATATTTCTTTTAAGTTTCAGTTTAATTTTAGTTTATCATTACATTAAAAAATTAGTAATTCCCAGTGTTTGTTAATTATATATTTTTCCCTTTCCACTGGTTTCAACAGATAACACATTTGTAACTATATCTTTCCTCCCAATCTGACTGGGATTAAATTCTCAAGGGCTGCAGGAAAGATTCAGCTCCCCAAATCACCGTGATGGATATTTTTAAGGAGCATTAACTAAATTAAACACAGAGAGAATTTAAATAATAGCCTCATAGAAAGCCAGTGTGGTGTAGTGGTTAGAGTCTCAGACTAGGATCTGGAAGTCCCAGATTCAGAACCCTACTCTGCCATGGAAGGTTGCTGGATGATCTCAGGCTAGTCACACACTCTCAGCCTAACTTACCTCACAGGGTAGTTACGATACAATGGAGGAGTGGAGATATTCCCAGGGAGATAAAAGGCAGGGAAGGAATGTGGGCTAATAAACTAAAGCTTAATTCAGCCAAAACGGAAGTGCTACTGGTGATTGGAAGGTCTGACTCAGGATTTAAGGTGTGACCAGTTCTGGATGGAGTTGCACTCCCCTTGAAGGAACAGGTCCATAGTCTGGGGGTGTTCTTGGACCCACGCTTACCTGCTAGATAAGCAGGAGGCAGCTGAGGGAAGGAGTGCCTTTTACCAGTTTTGACTGGTTAGCCAGTTGCAGACTTTCCTGAGTAGGAAAGATCTGGCTACTGTGGTATATGCTCTGGTTACAGCTAGATTAGGTTATTGCAATGCTCTCTGCTGGGGGCTGCCCTTAAAAAATGTTTGGAAACTTCAGTTGGTTCTGGTTACAGCTAGATTAGGTTATTGCAGTGCTCTCTGCTGGGGACTGCCCTTAAAAAAAAATGTTTGGAAGCTTCAGTTGTTATGTTTAGGTCCATATCATTCCACCCTTGGCTCATCTACACTGGCTTCCAATTTGTTTCTGGGCATAATTCAAGGTACTGGTGCTGTCATTTAAAACTTTATATGGTAGAAGAAGAAGAAGAGATTGGATTTATACCGTGCCCTTCACTACCCAAAGGAGTCTCAGAGCAGCTTAAAATCTCCTTTCCCTTCCCCTCCCCACAACAGAAACCCTGTGAGGTAGGTGGGGCTGAGAGAGCTCTTTTGAGAACTGCTCATGAGAGACCAGCTCTGAAAGAACTTGTAACTCATCCAAGGTCACACCAGCAGCTGCATGTGGAGGAGTGAGGAATCAAACCCGGTGCTCCCGGATTAGAGTCCATGCTCCTAACCACTACACCAAACTGGTTTGGGCCAACTTACCGGAAGGACTGCCTACTCCCTTACAAACCTATCCAACAACCGCAATTATTTTCTGAGGGCCTGATTCAGCTCCTGCCTTCTCTGGTAAGGTGGGTAGCAATGCAGGATAGGGTCTTCTCAGTTGTGGCACCAAATCTCTGGAACTCTCTCCCCAGGGCAATCTGCCTGTCCCCTTTTGTTGCCATCTTCCACCAGCAGGTGAAAACATTTTTTGTTTCACTTTGCATTCCCTCGGTGATCCCTCCTTCCTTTCTAAAGTTTTAACTGTTTTTTACCTGTTGTACTTACTTTAAGCTCTAGTTTTAACTTCTCTTAATTATGTATTTGTACGTTGGTTTTAATGGCTTCTAAGATGATATTTTAATTTGTAAGTTTTAATTTGTTAGGCACCTATAAGGGCAGAAAGGCAGGGTAAAAATCTTATTAATAATTAATAATAACAAATGAAGTAAATATATAAATAACTGATTTCTCATGTTTTGTCTGATTTGGTCATGTGTACATGTGTTGGTGTTGTACAACCAATTGCAATGCTGCACATTAAGATCACATGGCAGATGCTGTCTGGTGTCCCGGTATAAAAGTGAAGCATTTGCCTTGATCCACCTGCTCCAAGTCTGCAGCACTGCAAGCAACAAATTTGCCTTTGTCAGCCTCAGCAGCAGCATTGGCTATTGCCTAGTGCTGGGGAAAGCAGGCGTAGAATAAGCAAATAGGATCAGAACCACTCCATTTATCAAATCAAATCAAAGTCCTCTCCACACTGACTTTCTCAGCACAGTCCTCTTCAGAGCAGTGGCAATATGTCTGTACAGTTCAGCTGACTGGTAGACATGCCTGTAAAATAGCAATGCTGAGCCACTCTCCCTAGCCTCTCTGGTCTTCTTGAATTCTTAAGGCCATGCAGCCAGGCAGCAGAATATCACCCAAGTCCAAATGTTACTGAGTGTTACCGACTGTCTTTAATTTTAAAGTTTGGATTAGTTATAATAACTATATTAACAAACAGGGGCATTTTAAATGTGGCTTTCAGTCAGTTAATATCTGAATTTAAAAAACTGCTGGCTGTACAGGAATATGCTATCCTACACTGTACTGTGGTATCCATAGTGGCAGACTGCCAATTTTTTTTAGAAATGGTGCTGTTCATTAAAAAAAATGTAGGTTTGAGATATTTAATAATTCGGTTAAATAGGAAAAGTACATTCCAATTACCTTTCAATTATGTAACTATAGAGAAAGTAATTTAAAAGTAAAATATAGATAAGGAACATCAGCCATTTCAGAATGACATTATTTCCAAGAATAAATTCCTTTTGACACATCTTAATCACTGTTGTTTAGAACTGACTCTAATTTGTGAGAAGGAATGAAGAATAATTAGACGCTGCAGTGAACTCACACTTCTACCATTTGTCCTGGCAGCAACACCAAAACAAAGCAAAAAAATAAATCACCCTCAGATTGGACTCATTCAGGAAGGTGAGTTATAAGTAATGATATATCACACAAATGCAAACCACTAGGAAAGCATACATGACCTAACCATCCCTAAGTAGAAAAATGTCCACGCTACACAAAGTATGGTTTACTTCACAAGTATTACAGATTATTCAGAATGAAAGCAACATAGTGAAAATGGTTTGAACACACATTCTGTGCCCTGAAAATAAATATCTTTGAATGCATTAGCTGTGTTGTGTGTTCAATCCACGTTCACCACACTTTGGAATGTCAGCTTGCCTTCACCTATGGAAGTTACCGCTCACAATCAATCACCTATTCTATCTTCTTAACTGTCCTGAGACAGCATATTCCACTGTGAGAGATCCTCATTCCCTCAGTGCTGCCCATCTCTCAGTGTTGCATTCCCTGTGGTCTTCTACAACTGCCTTGCTTGTCTCAGTGGTGTATTGTGGACCCTAGATGAGGGGGAGGCAGCACCTATTTTGGCCTTACAGAGTCTTCCTGTGAGCACTTGATGGAGCATAGCATTGGTAGCTAAGCATGACCAACGACCACAGTGGTCATATGCCCAGCACTGTATTCTTCAGATCCAGTCTGGTTTACTTATTAGAGTACAGGTACAGGACTTAACCTGGGGAGATCTAGGCTTACATCTATGCTCAGCCATGAAATTCATTGGGTGACAAGTATTGATAAGTCTAGTGAAAATAGTATGTGAAAGAAACCTTCAGTGGGACAACGAGGTATGAGGTGGATTGCCCTCCCTACCCCACTAATGTTATGAAAGCAACGGCCTATAGCAAACATTTAGAGACCATGTCAGGATAACAGGCCTCATCATCATGAGGAGACTCAGTTACCATCACTGTCTCTTTTAGCCATCCTTCTTGGTGGAAACCTCTTCTTTCTTGTGGCCTCTGTGTTGGCAGCCACTCTCTGGCAGTACAGTTGCTGAGGAAAGATTTGTGGGAAAAGGTGCTCTGGGTTTATTCCAGGTTAAGCTTCTGCTGGCTTCTTTTACTCAGCCATGGCAATAGTTCTCAAACAGGGCTGCTTCTGTGGGTGAGAGAGGGAGGCTTGTCATGGCTTTCCACAGCCAGCAAGAGGTCTAGAGAACTTGTTGTCTATTTACACTGTCCCATTCTTCATCTATATAGACATCTTTTGGCCATGCTGGAATGTGTCCAAGTATAACCCTTCTGAGTCAAGTCATATTTGAGCCTAACCATGTACTGTTTGGCTCAGTAGAAGACAGGAAACTTACCAACATCAGATAGTTTCATGAAGAATATTAGCTAATAAATCATTTTATCCACACCAAATAAATACTTAATGATACTGTTTAGTAGAGTTAATATGCATCAATAATTTCAAATTAATATACAGCTCAAAATGTTTTATACCTTTTAAAATTTTGTCATGCAATTTGTACAAATTCTTCTGATTGTCTTTTCCCCTTTTAATCTATTTTATCCTTTGTACATAGGTACTATGGCTTGTCATCAGCTACACAAGTCTAGCAAGTGTCACACTTGTGTAACTTTACAAATAGTGCTTCTCTCATTTCCCAAGCTAGCGATTTTAGCAGATGTGCTCATTTTTTTTGTAAAACAACCATCTACATTCTGAAAAAAATAAATGGACATTGAGAGAGAGAGAGAGAGAGAAAGAGAGAGAGGGAGGAAGGAAGGAAGGAAGGAAGGAAGGAAGGAAGGAAGGAAGGAAGGAATTACAAAGCATGATTTTTATTTAATTGTTAAAATGACAAAAAGGCAGATGTCTGGAATTATGAAGAGGGGGAGGATTGTCTTGGAAATGCTGATAGTGATAATAGTCTGCAACCTAGTTGTTCCTTTCTACTTAAAATGGGATGTGTTCAGACGCTGCATCATGACAGCACCACAGGTTTTGTTAGTTCTTATTTTCTCAGAGAGATCCTAGAAATGCCCAAATAAGCATTTATAACGTTACAGTGCAATCACATGCAGAGTTGCTACAGTCTAAGTTCTTTGCAGTGACATCCTAAGGAAAGAGCCAATTGACTGTAGTAGAAGGGTATAATTCTGCTTAGTGTACCAGTTCTAAAAAGAGAGAGTTAAAAGTGTACTCTAAAGGCTAAAAGGCACAAAGAAGGCAAAAAGTTAAGAGTGCTGTGTTCATCTTGAGTTTGTGTTGTGTTGGGTATAAATAATTAATTTCTTATCATGATTTGCTGAACAACTTCCCTAAATATCTCTCCCACAGTGTTTCTATAGATCACCTAGGAAGCCGTCCAGCAGAACCATTTCACAGCAATTGCACCACCAGGGCAATAATTAATTGGCTTACCCTAGCATGTAGGTAGATCACATGTATTGTATCACCAAGTGCCAACGGCTATTCCCTGCTGGATCAGGAAACATGTGCACTGCCCTGATAATCTCTGTTAGCTTTTATAGAGCTAAATCAAATTGTATGTATGGCAAGGGGAAGGCCTGGATCCAGCTTCTCTCCATCCAAGGGTAATTAATAGCTATGTACAGATGCATATCTGCATATGCAAGTGAAGTTGTACACTACAGCTTGTTGTTGTACTCACATAACCATGGATTTGGGCCAATATGTCTTCTAAATAAGTGTCAAAATGCTGACCAAAATATAATTATTTCTCTGTGTGACTTCCTTTATATCTTGCTGTGGTCTCCATAACTATGAACTATATTTTTCTTGAGGCATTTCAAGTTCATTCAACAAAGGAAGAAAAAATCCAGGTAAGTATGAAAGGAGGGAGCAAAACCTCTGACCTGACGTCACCAAAAATAAAAATAAAAGAGACACTAAGATGAAAACAAAATAGTGTCATGGATTTACATATGGGGGTTTTGATGGAAACTAGGGCTGGGTTTTAGATCAAAACTCACCATCTCAAAACCACTCCTTTTCATCCGCCTGCAGGACTTGAGGTAAGTACGTATACGCTTTCTGGCACGCTCTTGATACTCAGGGAATTGTCGCCTGCATGAGTCAATGATAGCCTGGATCTTTTCTTTGGGCTGCTTAGAGATTGGGACCATTCGGTCCAAGTTTTCATCTACAAACAGCCTGACAAACATCTGTTGGCAAGAGGGAGACAGAGGAGAAGGATTTGGAGGGGTGCTCTCTTCTCTTCCTAAGCTTCCCGTCTCAATTACAGATAGGAAGACATGTTTGTTTGTTTGTTTTTCTTACACAGTGAAGAGCTTTGTAATGGAAAGCCAGAAATGTTAAGCAAACGAGGATTTTATTTTAGGACTGACAAAAAAAAGACAAGAAAAGATTAGACTATAGTGTACAGAAATTGTGAAGGAAATAAAACACAGGTTGTGGAAATAGCTATGGCTTTATGTCTTTTATTAACAATGTGCTATCATTGCTGCATTGTTCTACTCTGTCTATAGCTCTTCCCTTGCTGTGAATAATTCTTCATGTTGTCATGCAAAATTATATAAATGGGAAATAGCAGAAAATAGTTGACCACAAGAATACTCTTGAGAATCTATCTGCAGGCCTTGTCCCACTGCTTCCATCCATTGGGCAAACATGCACACAAAAACACATACAAATACACACAGTAGAGAATTCTCCTGCATTAAAGAAGCTTAAATCTGGTTAACCTGGTGACTTCTAAGTGTTCTAATGGGCTTGTGGGGAGGGTTTCATAAATAAAATTAATGCAACTCTTTTAATGCAACATTTACCCATAAACAACAGCCCCAAATTAAAACAAAATTAAATTCAGAAAAGCTCGAAGACAACTCACATTAAAAGCTTTCAGCCGCTCAGCTTCTACCCCGTCAGTTTCAGTAGCCTTTTCAGCATCTTCTTGTTCATCATGGTCATCCTCATCCTCCTCTCCCCGGTTCAGGGAGAGGTCTTCAGCACCTCTGTCCATGCTTTCATTTTTGCCAGAATCATAGCTTGAATAGCTATGGGCAGGTGACTAGGAATAAAGGAACACATTTTGTAAAATGTGTAAGATTACACAGTCAGCCTTTTTAAAAAATCAACAGATTCTCAACAATGAGTTAAAATGAAATGTGACCCAGGAGCTGTATTATAGGAAATATAGTTAAAGCTTCTTTGCAAGGCAGTGTATAGAGATGCACAATTTAAGTATAAAATAGTTTAAGAAATGGTAATTCATCCATAATTGCATCATAAAACTATGGACAAAAAAACCCTCAATTATTTATTTATTTATTTATTGAACTTTTACCCCACCCTCCCCGCCAAGGCAGGCTCAGGGCGGCTTCCACAAAACTGCTAAACAGTATACATTTTACAATTGATAAAATAATGTAAATGATTCAAAACACAGACAAATCAATTTAAAACATCACTTCGATGGCGAAAAAAAAAGTGCAATTTAAGGAAACATTCAGTGGTGCTGCTGCGCTAAGTCGTGTTGGATCGGAGTTCACACAGGGCGCTGCTGGTAAGACGCCACTCCTAACGGAATGCCTGCCTAAAAAGCTGTTTTCATGGCCCTGCGGAACTGTGACAGGTCCCGCAGGGCCCGGATCTCGGCAGGAAGCTTGTCCCAGTAGGATGGAGCTACAAACGAGAAAGCCCTGGTCCTAGTTGCCATCAACCTGACTTCCTTTGGGCCAGGGAGGTCTAGGCAGTTTTGGGATCCTGATCGCAGTGCTCTCTGGGGAACTTGCGGGGAAAGGCAGTCCCTCAGGTAGGCCGCTCCCTGACCATAAAGGGCTTTAAAGGTCAAAACCAGCACCTTGAAACGAATCCGGAATGCTATTGGCAGCCAGTGCAGAGACTTAAGCACAGGTTGGATGTGCTCCCACCTGGGGAGACCCATCAGCAGCCTGGCCGCTGCATTCTGCACCAGCTGCAGCTTCCAGAGTTGGACCAAGGGCAGCCCCATGTAGAGAGCATTGCAGTAGTCCAACCTCGAGGTGACCAAAGTATAGATCACTGCAGCCAGATCATTGTGTTTGAGGAAGGGAACCAACTGCCTAATCAGCCGAAGATGGTAAAAGGCTGCCTTGGCAGCAGCTGCTACCTGGGCCTCCATTGAAACAAATGATTGATGTAGTTTGGGGAACCGTTGTAATTCCAGGAGATCTCCAGCCCCCACCTGGAGTTTGGTAAGCCTAGCCCTGATGACTAATCCCCCCCTTCACTGACAAGGAGTGTGTTCAAATACACAACCGGTTCTTGTGCGCAGGGGGCAGCAGTGAAGTCCAAAATCAGTTTCTACTGGTTGAGTAACTTGGGTCTTTGTGGAACAGAACCAAATCCAAGACGATAGTCCAGAAATCCCACACACACTGGACAACAGCTTCTTGGCCCAGCCCTGGTGCTGGAAGTCCCCTTGGAGCAGAAGTCCCATCATCTAAGGGGCAGAGCACAATATCTGAGAAACCTCCCTGGTCCCTCCCTAGAAGGGGAAGCTGAGGGGGGTTGTCCTGCTGACCTGGATGTTCAACAGAATCCCTGGAGGATTTGGAAAAGAGCAAAGGTCCAGCAGCACCTTAAAGACTAACCAACGGGGGGTTGGTTGCGGGGGACTCCTTTGCCAGCGGGGCGGGCATTTCCTCTTCCCTCCCTGCCTTGCAGTTGAGGTCAGGTTGCAGGCTCTGGCCAGGAATGGCTTCAGCAATCAATTATTTTTTTAAAAAAAACCTGTCCCCTTATCTCGCGATGCTCAAGAACGCTTGCGGAAACCACATTTAACATCGAAGGAGAGAGGCGCTGCTGCTGCCTCTGATTGAGGCTCTGCCCAGTTCCCTGTTTCCAGCCATGGCCAACCAGGTGCCCTCCTCAAGCCCCGCCAGGGCGCTGAGCAAGGAGCTCGGCCTGTTTGTCTGCCCCTCTCCCCCCTGTACTTCTGCTGGAAGACGGCCACCTCCTCGTGCTCGTTGTGCTCCTTCTCCCCCTGCGGAGCCAAGTCCATGCACACCCACCGACCTGTCTTCCAGGCTCCAGCCCAGAGAAGGCACCCAGCGGTCCAGCCCGAAGTCCTTCAGCAGCAGGGAAGTGCCTAAGCGAGCCCACCCCCGAAACGCAAGACTGGTTTCCATTTTATGGCGTGATGCCATTTCTCGTCCGCCTTTCTCACCTGGGCTCCAGGCGGACGACACAGAGGGAGTCCGCACAATCGACCAAGTCAGGGAGCTCGAGGTAAAGCCAGCTGGCAGGAAGGGGTGCACTGAGCAGGACGGAGGAGGCGGAGCGCGAGGTGAAGCAAGCTGGTGGGAAGGAGCGTGCTGTGGAGCAGGCGCCCAGAAAGCCATGCTTGGGGCAGGCGGGCGGCGGTGGCAGGGGCCTCGCTGCACCCCTGGGAGATCTGCGCCCTAGGCCATCGCCCTAGTTGGCCTAGTGAAACAGCCGGCCCTAATTGCTGGATAAATCACATTTGACTATTTCATTAAACAATTATCTATCCAAGACTGTCAAACGTTTGTCTAGTACTAGCAAAATCAAATATTGCTAGTTTTGCTTGTTTTGGATTGTATGAAATCACAACTCTGTAGTCAAAGCATGCTAAATAAATGCAACAATAATTATCTAGAAAGAAAAGTCAATAATGCCAAACTCATATATGTATTATTGTAGAACCACAATCATAATAAAGAACAGTTATCCAAAAGTAAGTGGTAACAAACTCAAACCCACAGTAAGTCACAGCGTATCTCAAAAGCAGCAGGCTTCCTTCATAAATAGAACAAGCGCACAATGAAATTTTTTTATATATAAATATCACATGTCCTTGAACTGAAGTCCAAACATCTATATATTGTGGCTTGTAGTAAATGAGATTTGTTTCAAGTGGAAACTATCCTGTTCCAGATAATATAATCAGCGTTTCAGACCTATTCCTTCATCAGGTAAATCTTCATTAACATACAATGAATATACATGTATAAGCGAGGTCCCGATCAAAATATTCCAGTTGGGCACAGCTCCATATCTCTTGCAAGTCAGAATTACCTCTCCTAGTACTAGCAAAATCAAATATTGCTTGTTTTGCCTGTTTTGGATTTTAGTCAGACTGCCATCTTTTCTGAATATTCTGGTCAGCAAGTCAGAACATGCCAAATATAAATGCAATTATATAAATATAAATGCAATTCTATTCATGTAATTAAAAGATGTGTACCAGTTTAATGTGCTATTGGGGTTGGTGCTGTTCAGTTGTATTATGAACTGAGATTGAGGCAGCTCTTAAACAAGTGATTCACGTTTATTCAGCTCATAACAACACAAGACAAAAATGCATAGAACCAGTCTGACTTATATATGTTTTGAACAGGGGTAACCACACCCAACAAACAGATAACACCCAATAGAAATACAGGGCTTGGAACCTATGAGAGTGGTTCCCGCCGAAAACATAGGCTTCTTTGATTGGTTAGTTCTTCAATCCAAACACTACTTTGTTTTAATAGAATTTATGCTTAAGTTAAACATTGCTTTATTAATTTAAGACATAAATTGGTTCACAAATAATCTGGAATCTGGGGATTGGTAGTAAAGTGGCCAAGTTTGGAGATGACACCTATTTATTCAGGATGATGAAAACCTAAGCTGATCGTGCAGAATTCCAAGAAGATCCCTCCAACATTACTGAGCAGGCAGCAACATGGCAAATGATGCAAGTAAGTTTAAAGTGATACACATGGCAGGGGGAACCCTACCTTCATACTTATACTGGTGGGGTTTTAACTGATGGTGACTAACCAGAAAACAGACCTTGGGATTATATCAATGAAACTGTTGACTCAATGGTCAGCAGTGGGGGGAAATTCAAATTATATGCTAGGGATTATTAGGAAAGGGACTGAAAACAAAATAGCTCATTGTAATGGCCTTGAGTAGCTCTTTGGTGTAGCCAAATTTCAAATAATGTATATTGTGTTAGCATGATTTTTCTGCTTCCATTATGCTGAAATTAGTCTCTGCCCCTTCTGCCAGTGACTAGCCCACCTGTTCTACTAAACTCCAAAAGGTCTCACAAGTCCTTCTCTATAAGTTGTTCTGAAGAATATGTGCAGGAGAAAGGAAGCAAGTAAGACAGAACAGGCAAGAGGAAGCCATTTTACATGTCTGAATTTGACCCAAGAAATACAATAGCCAACTAGCCCAGCTGTGAAATGGTGCCTAAAAGAAAGACTTGATCAAACACAGCCAGTACCGCAACTATTATTCTAAGAGTTTTGCCTTAGTCTTTTCAAAGAAAACTGGGCCTAAGAGATACTTAATGCTTCCTTAAGAGAAGGGGCAGTCGCGCCAGCCTTGAAACAGGCTGTGGTGCATCCACTTCTGGACCCAGGAGATCTCAATAATTATCAACCTGTCTCAAATATTCCGTTCTTGAGCAAGGTGATTGAACAGGTGGTGGCTGAACAAGCTTTCCTGGATTAGGTAAATTGTTTTGATCCCTTCCAATATGGGTTTAATCCTGGTTATGGGACTGAAACAGCCTTTGTCACCCTGGTGGATGACCTGTGGTGGGAGATGGAGTGTAACTCTGCTAATTCTCTTGGAACTCTCAATGGCTTTCAGTACCATCAATCATTGTATCCTTCTGGACCACCTATCAAAGCTAAGATTTGGAGGTACCATTCTGTGGTGGTTCTGGTCCTTCCTTGAGGGTTAGGTTTCAGAAGGTGGTATTGGGAGATTGCTGCTCAGCCCCTTCACCTTTGTTTTAAGGCTGTGGGCAAATAAACTGAAGCTTAATCCTGATGAGACGGAAGTGATACTGGTAGGTGGAATGTCTGATCCAGGACTTAAAGTGCCATCTGTTTCAGATGGGGCTGCAATTCCCTTGAATGAACAGGTCTGTAGTCTTGGGGGGGGTGCTCTTGGACCCAGTTTGATCAGTTATCCTGATTCATCCTTTCTTGGGCAGAAAAGATCTGGCCACTATGGTGCATGCCCTGGTTACATCTAGAATAGATGACTGCAATGCACTCTACATGAGGCAACCCTTGAAACGTGTTCGAAAACTTCAATTGGTAAAGAATGCCACAGCCAGAATGTTTACTGGAGTAGGTTGTAGGGATCATGTCACTCCCATCTTGGGTCCCAATTTGTTTCAGGGCACATTTCAAGGTGCCAGTGTTGATCTTCAAATCCCTATATAGTTCAAGACCAGACCAACATACTTGAAGGACTGCCTACTCCCTTATGAACCGACCTGATAACTACAGTCATCTTCTAAGTGCCTGCTTTGTGTGCCCCCACCAGCTTAGATTAGACAGGTGGCAAGACAACCAGGAGAGGGCCTTCTTGGTCATGGCACTAAAACTGTGGAGCTCTCTCCCTAGAGAGATCTGTATGCCCCCTTCTGTTTTTTGTTTTGTTTGGCATTTCCTCAGCAATCCCTTCTTCCTGAACAATTTTTAACTCTTATTTTTATGTCTTTGTATGTATTTTAGCTCTGTTTCTAATGATTTTGATGATGTGTGTTTTTTGTGGGGGTGTTGGTTTTAAATGGTTTAAAATATGAATTGTTTGTTTTTATTTGTTAGCCAACCTGGTGGTCCTTGTGAGGACAGAAAGCCAGGCTATCTATAAATGATTAAATAAATAAAAATTAAAATAAAAGAACTCCCTGTGACCTTAGCCTATTTTCCACACAGTGACAGGTTTCTTTAGTTTCCCTTTTTCTGCTGCATCTGCTAATACAATGCAGCAGCAACACAGATTCCACAAAGCGGGTTTCTCCAGTAGGGTTTTTTTATAATTGCTGATTAAATGTATTTCTTTATTTTACAAAATTTATATCCCACATTTCTGCTCTCACACAAAAACTGTCTCAGCTCATCTTAAGAACAAGTAAAGGTTTTTTCCTATTCTGTGTAGCACTTAATAACCAAGGAACTTTTCTCAAGTTCAGTAGTTTTGGCTTAGTATAGTGTTACTGTTCCTTGTAATGGTTTCACTCATTAGCAGCTATTAGCTTGTCATGCACTTTTTGGGGGGAGGGATCTCTGTTCTGTGCTTATATTAATCTATGGGACGTGTCTGGTAGGTGGATTGTACTCCGTGACGGCAACAGATTGGCCTTTCATTCCACTTGGATGATCCTATACAAATAATAACCCACAACCAACAAATTATGTATTCCTGTCAAAATATATAAAACACAGGAGAAGGAACAAAATCATATTAAATATCTTCATGAAGAGTTTTTATACCAAATCACTGGTTAATAAGGTACAGCAGACAGTGTGTTGCAGTTGATGAAAATTTCAAAAGTAAGTAGCAATGCAAAAAAGAAATGGACATATTAATATAAATTACAATACTCTGCAAATGTGCTCCTTTATTTTTTCTAGAAATGTGAGGTAATGTAATTTTTTTTGTCTTTCCATTACTATGCAAAGCACAATATAACACAGGGCTGATGCATAATCTTTCCATATTTATTTAATATAATTTCACTTCACAGCTTGATCGAAGGCCAGAAAAGCTAAAGTGATGGTTATATAAAATCTGTTCAAGGCATGAAATAACTCTTTCATGAAACTGATTTGATAGGGTAATTTTTTAAAAATGACTCTTCTTGCCTAACAGAAAAATTTATTTAACAAATCTCTGGGAGGTTAACTGATAGAAAGCAATATGACTGCAATGGAGTGTGTTTCCATCAAAGCCAATGGCTAGCCAGAGTATAATTGCATGCTCAGTCATATGATATTTGGAGCAACGAGAATGTTTAATTATACAGAATTCAAAGAACTCTGCACTGATGAATTTAATGTGTTTAGAATGACTACCAACTTAATCCTTGGGTTTGATAGCTCAAACAGTGTTTCTGCTTTGACTACTCCAAAAGGTTTTGCTGGGGGTTGTGGGACCTAAAGCCATATGGGATGAGACCTGTAGTAAAAAGGAGAATTGTACACGACTGAGTGCAAAAACTAGTTGGATCTAACAACTTGTTTCTTTTTAGGCATCCATGAGATAAAAGATAACTGCCATTTGATCACTTGTTACTAGTAAATAATAAACTATAGACCAGATACTGACTGTGTACAGCAAGGTAGGAATGTCCTTCATGCCTTGATTTAGATGCATTTAGCTGGCTAATGTTGGAAACTGATGCCAGACTAGATGAATGTCTGAACTACCCTGGCCTTTATTTTCTTATGAACCCTTATTCCCATGGCTTCTGTTTTTGGCCACTACAGCCAGGATATGGGTTCATAATGTGGGACAGTTTTTTTAACACAACTTTGCAGGCATAGTGATGTACCGTAATTGATTAAGGCTCGTGGGCAGAGTCAGGGTTGTTATTATTATAATGCATCACATTTATAGCCTGCTCTTTTGCCAAATGACTTGGAATGGCTCTGCAGCATTATAGTAACCAGTAAAATGTATTAGATTGAGTGCCATACAATTGAGTAAGGATCTGAAGTCGAGTTTTCCTGTGTATGCTTAATATTAAAACTACTGCAGCACACTGGTTCTCAAGTTGAAGCTAGAGGAGATGCACAGTTACAGGGATCGTTCCCCAAACTTCTGTTTAAAAATAAATGTTGGCGGTATTTTGAATGGAGGAACCATTTTCCCTCCAGCCATTTATTTATTTATGAGCTACCCTCCCCTATGCCTAGGGCTCAGGGCAGTGAACAACAGTTCAGCAAAACATTACAATCAAACTGAAACAATTTAAAACAGTAAACAATTCTGAACTATTACAGATGGCATCTAAATAATCAATTTACGTCCTAAACCCATGGAGGGGGAGAGAGAAAAGAAGGAGCCAGGCTCAGTGGAAACCGTTGCTGTCTGTTGCTGCAATTCAGAGAAATATGGCCTGGTGGAACACTGCTCGGCGGAACTGTACTAGGTCCCGCAGCACATGGATGTCATTTGGCCAACAGTTTCACCAGGCTTTGGTTGAGGACAGCCAGATGTCTTTCAGGCCAGGGATCACCAGAAAGTTTTTCTCTCCATAGCATAGTTTTCTTCTGGGGGTATAGTAGGAGAGGCGGTCCTGTAGATACACCAGTCCCAGACCATTTAGGGCCCTAAAGATTAAGACCAAAACCTTGAATCTGATCCAGTATTTAGCCTGGATCCAGTGCAGCTGGTGAAGCACGAATTGGATATGTGCTGTCGATAGGGTTTCAGTAAGAACCTGATCCAAAGCATTCTGGACCAGTCGTAATTTCTGGGTCAGTCTCAAGGGTAGCTCTGTGTAGAACAGGTTACAGTAGTCTAGCCTGAAGGTGACCGTTGCATGGATTACTGTGGCAAGGTCATGGCAAGACAGGAAGGGGGCCAGTTGCCTGACCTGGTGTACCTGAAGAAACACCAGTTTGGCAACGTTTGTGATCTGGGCCTCCATCAATAAGGAGGCATCCAAAAACACAACAAGGCTCTTGGCAGTTGGCACCGGTGTTAGGGGAGCACCATCAAGAGCCAGGAGTTGGCACCCCAACCCAGAGTATCCCCTGCCCAGCTACAGAACCTCTGACTTTGATGGATTCAGTCTCAGCTGACCCAAACCCCCCCCCCATACACATTCTGACTTTCTTCCCCAAAAGACAGCATATGGGGGGCTCATAGCTTTTACCAATTGGGTGGAAAAATATCAAGGGGTGGAGAAAGCAGCTCCCCTACTTTTTTCTCTGCTTAAACTTATAGCTTTTAAGCTGCTTTCAGCTACAACAAATCTTAGGAAAGATAATGCCAAGTTGGCATGTATAGTGTGGACATCAGTGCACCTGAATTGTGGAAGCATTCCCCTGATGAACCTCAGTATGTGGCAGACATTTTATTTTTTAATCGCTGTCAGCTTCCAGCTGATGGCAACAAATTCTTATGATGGGGCCATCATTTACAAAAAATGGGCTATCTGCTGCCACAACCCAAATTAAACGTGGAATTTTAGGATAAGGTTGCAACATTCCATAAAGCAGTCATGTTCCTAGCTAGTAGTCAAGATTGCACTGGACAACAGCTGCTGTAGCATAGTCTATTCCATAGTTTTGTACTGACTAAGCTAAGCAGGCAGGCACCCTGAGATAGGAACCAGGGATTGGTTTCATGTGTATTTGCATTATTAGAGAGCTAGTGCAAATTTGACTGAAGCCCAAGCATATAGTATAGGGAGGAATGGACTGACGAAATGCCATGACTCCTTCCATATGATCTTTCTGCTGTTTTTCTAATGGTCGAGGAAGAACCATGATTTTCCATGAGCCCCCTTCTCCAGTGTTATAGTGCTTGCGTTGCCAGTTTGGTGTAGTGGTTAAGTGCGGGGACTCTAATCTGGGAGAACCGGGTTTGATTCCCCACTCCTGCACTTGCACCTGGCTGGATGACCTTGGGCAAGCCACAGCTGTTCTTGAAAAATAGCAGTTTCTGTCAAGAGTTCTCTCAGCCCCACAGGGTGTCTGTTGTGGGGAGGGGAAGGGAAAGGAGTTTGTAAGCCACTCTGAGACACCTTTGGGTAGTGAAGGGCGGGGTATAAATCCAATCTCTTCTTCTTCTTCTTCTTCTTGGACAGATGTGTGCATAAATAACTTGGTTACTAACTGCACTAGCTTTGAGATGCCTTTTCATTTGAGTCACATATTCAGATGCCCTGTGGAGGTAGGATAAGCACACTACAATCCTTACCTCGTGTATAAAACCTGGACAAAGTGATGTAGGTGTTCTAGCCCTTCTGTGTACAGGCCACATTCATGCAATCCTTTCCTTTTTAAAAAAGGTGAAAATATAATGCATAGTTTATATGGTCTATAAGGAACTAGGCATACAGCTCATAGTCTCATATTAATTTATAATGGCTTCACTTACTTTTCCACCATGAGATATGATCCTCAGGAAGCAAGTGTGTGAGGTAGCTCTTAATGCCCTATATTTCCAAGGTATACACAAATACAATAAAAAACATTTGAGGTGATCAAATGTCACCCATAAATTTCAGCAATAGACCCTTTCTATTTGTAAATGTGGTCCATGGGGTCATGAAGAGTCACTCGACTATGCGATTGAACAACAACAAATTTGTAACTATAATCAAAGAGCTACCTCTTTCTTCTCCAGACAGAACCTGTGAATGAAATGCTTCTGGTAAAACACAAAGAGGTGTTTCTTCTTGCAACTTTTCTCTGGGCCCTTCATCAAATTACTGTCAGAATTTCAATTCTGAGAATTTACTCAAATAGTATTCCTTGCTATATATTGTGGCCACTAATTTCTGTAATGAACTTTCAGAATCTTTCCAAGTCAGCAGCAGTGTTTGGGGTGGGCAAACAGAATATCCCAGCCTCTACCATACAGTGAAGGGGAAGGCAGCAGGCTTAAGGGTGAGCAGCAGGAGCCAGCCATGAAGCAGGCAAGACCATGGCTGCAGCACTATACAGGCATACAGCTCCTGGGTGGCTAGTAGAAGATGCATAGTCTGGCATCTCTGTTGCCATCTCCCATCACTTACTAGTAGGACTGCCACCTCTGGGTTGAGAAATTTCTGGAGGTTTGGGGATACAACCTGGGGAGGCTGAGGTTTGGGGAGGGAGGGACCTCAGTGGGGTTTAATGCCATAGAGCCCACCCTCCAAAGCAACCACTTTCTCCAGGGAAACAGATCTCTGTAGTATCAAGAACAGCTGCAATTCAGGGAAATCTCCAGGCCCCACCTGGAGGTTGGTAACCCTACCCACCAGTATGGGTGTTCCATCTTCCCCTCCCACTTCTACAACATACAGTAGTGGAGGCTGGTATATAGCAGTAAAAGGGTATGCACTGAATATGAACTAGGTAATTTGCATATTAAGCCATGGCCCTTATATCACCGGAAGTGATGTCAGCAGGCCACACACCCCATGTCACCAGATGTGATGTGACATCAACCAGCCACTCCATTCCCCCTCCCATGTCATCAGAAGTGATGTGCGTAGGCCACCCCCATCCCCTCCTGCTTCACCAGAAGTGACATGACCAGGCCAATCCCCCTTCTACATCACCAGAAAAGATGGGAACAACCCACTTCCATTTCTGTGCGTATAATATTCTTGCTGCCGTAGTCACATATAGAAATAAAGTTCCATGGCTTCTTTCCAACCGATTGTCCATTAGTTCTAACAAAAGGGACTCTAGTTTCAATTGTATATTAGTCTTTAAAATCATTTAGGTGAACCTGTCATTTCTTTTCTAAAATGTGTTTCTTGTGGTGGTGGCCACAATGGCATTTTCACGTAGAACCTAGATTTATACTTATTCCATACTCTCAAAATAGTATAATGTAATGATTATTGAATTCTGCATGAGCTTTAGCTTTGTCGTACATCAGATATCCGTGCTATTCAAATCTCAGATTGTGTCCTTCTCACTCTAATAATTTTTTTAAACAAAATTCAGTCCTTTGTCCATACCAAGCAGGAGGCAACAAAATACAATTTCAAGTCTGGCAAACCCAAGCCATCTCTTTCTTTTAAATTTTGCAATATTTTATATTTAACTCTTCCCCCCCCCTTGCCATACAAATCTAGATATCTCTTTCTCCCATTGTTTAAATGGCACATTAAATGGCTATAATTGTCCCTTTATTTAAAAAGGGTACCCCCTATGACCCATCGAACTACAGACCAATTAGTCTTCTGAATGTGATTTGTAAGTAACTAAACACCTCTGTCAGAAGCTGTGTGAATGGCTAGATCATAGCAACTTGCTTGAAATTGAACAAGCTGGTTTCACAGCTGGGCGCGCTACTATTGATCATTGCTTAGTCTTAGATTATTTTATTTTTAAATATGTGAAACATTGGAAAAATACCTTGTATGCAGACTTCATGAACCTCAAGGCGGCCTTTGACTCTGTTTCTAGGGGAAGGCTTTGGTCGAAATTGGCTGACATGGGTATCAATAGAAGGCTATTGCTTCTATTAATTAAATGGCACGAAAATAATGACATCCAAATAAGGCTCACACAAGATGGGAAAGTATTGAAAAGTATTCCAGTGCAAAAAGGAGTCAGACAAGGTTGCCTTTTGGCTCCCTTCTTAACATCAATGTTAACTGCTTAATCACATGCCTTCATTCAACTGATACTCATGCTCCCTCATTCTCAGGTAGCAGAAAGGTTCCAATCTTAATGTATGCTGACGATGCTGTTCTTTTATCCCAGACAAGGACTGGCCTGAAGCAAGCCCTGATAAAATTTAAAGAGCAATGTGACACCGAATTACTATCTATTAATTTCGCTAAAACTAAAATTGTCCATTTTGGTAACTCATTCAAGAAGTTCAACTGGAATATTAAAGGATCAAGTTAAGAACTTTAAATACTTTGGCATTATCTTTTCTTATAATTCTAAATTCTCAGCACATCTGTACTCATCAGCTAACCCGGCAGAGAGAAGTGCAAATGCCATTCTTAGATTATTTAGAAGGAAAGGTGCAGACTTTCTCCCCATGGCCTTAAAAACCTTCCAGGCAAAATCATTGGCTCAACTCCTGTATGGCTTACAAATCGGACTTTCTGCCAATCTAAAGACCCTTGAAAAGGTTCAGTCTAAATTTCTTAGATCTCTATTTGGCGTTCCTAGAAGTACCTCTAACACTTAGGCAAGAGGCTGGGCTACTCAGAGTTGAAACAAAGGTCTGGGAGAAGGCTATAATGCTCTGACTAAAAATTCATTACAACCCAAAGGGTTTAATTCCTTACTTTTTAGCCTCGGATCCTTACCCTGCCTGGTCCACACAAATTCTTAATAAATTAAATCAGATTGGCCTATTCCCAGAAGATCTCTTCTATGGAAGTCTATACACTACCACACTGCCACAGGAAGTGGTGGTGGCTACAAGCATGGATGGCTTCAAAAGGGAATTAGATAAGCATATGGAGCAGAGGTCCATCAGTGGCTATTAGCCACAAGGTATAGATAGGGACTCTGGGGCAAGTGATGCTCTGTCATCTTGGTGCTTGGGGGGGGGGTCAACAGTGGGAGGGTTTCTAATGTCCTGGCCCCACTGGTGGACCTCCTGATGGCACTGGTATTTCTGGCCACTGTGTGATACAGAGTGTTGGACTGGATGGGCCCTTGGCCTGATCCAACATTGGCATCTCTTATGTTCTTATGTTCTTACAAGGCAAGAACAGCTGTCGTGCAGAGGCTTCGTGATATGGAATCACAAAATGAAGAAGCTTTGCTACCTGAGAACTACAGAAACATAAAATCTTGGCCAAATTTTACTGTTGCCCCTTATTTAGTTAACATTACCTATGAACCCTATAGATGGGCCTTTTCCAGAGCCCGCTTTGAGGCACTCCCTTCCGCTGTACTGCAAGGTAAATTCACTCGAGTCCAAATGCATGAACATATATGCCCATGCATGGCTAATATGATGGAATCAATTACGCATGTCCTCCTGTTCTGAAGATTCTATCAGGAGGAACGAGACCATCTTATACTACCCCTTGTGTCTAGATTTAGCCCTTTGCAGTCTTATCTTGACTTTAGGCCAGAAGTCCTTCGTAAATTCCTCTTAGAAGACATTCAGAGCTCAGTGACTTATGATGTGGCAAAATTTTGTTGCTTAGCTATTAGGAAACGTAAACTTATTTTAGCTGAAAAAATTGTATGATTCTTTTATTAACACTATTTTACTTTACTAATGTTATTAACTCTCTCCTGTTAATGTTTTTATATTATTCCCATGTTATTACTGTTTTAATTCCTTTTATATCAGAATTGTACTGTTTTACTGGCTCCTGCCGCAATAAATTAGATTGATTAATTGATTTCAACATATCTTTTTAAATTTCATTCCAGGTTTTGACATAATTATTTTTAAATAACATACAATTCATATTTGTTAAGGTAATACCCAAATACTTTACCTTCTTTTCTATTTTAAAACCTGTTTTATAAATTTCATTTGCTCATGTATTTTTATATATTTTTATTATCATCTTTGTCTTTTGACTATTAACTTCATAGACCGCAACTGCTCCAAATTTTTTCAATTTGGTCTTTGTGGTTTCAATTTCCTTTAGAGGATTTTCTAAGACCAACATCAAATCATCTGCAAAATCTCTCAACTTATAAGATTCTCCTTTAATCTTTACACCTTCAATTCTTTCTTCTTCAACGGGGAGGGCAGGGTATAAATTGAATAAATAAATAAATAAATAATAAATAAATTATTGTCTTACATCCCTATTCAATATTTCAAGGAACAGAATAAGCAAAAACTGTGACAATGGGCAATCTTGCCTTGTTCCTCTCTGTATTTCACATGGTTTAGTCAAAGCTGATAATTATTTTTGTAGTTTGTAATGTATAAATCGTCTTAAAACATTTTGTAAAAATTTCCTCCAAAATCCATATCTTTCAGAACTCTAAATAAGAAGGTCCAATTGAAATTATCAAAAGCCTTCTCTGCATCTAAAAAAAAATCAATGCAGCTTGTTTTTCATTATGCTTTTCCAGTTATTCCAAGATACTGAATACAGTCCTAAGATTGTCTCTCAACTATCTCTTGAGTAGAAAGCCACTCTGATCTTCATGTATAAATTCCTGAAGACTTACTTGTAAACAACTTATAGTCATTATTCAACAAGGAAATTGGTCTGTAATTACTTGGAAACATCAAGTCCTGTCCTTCTTTAGGTATCAATGCTATGTTAGCCTCTTTCCACGTCTCTGGCATCCTCCCTTCTTGTAGTATAGAATTCATTGTCTTTTGTAAAGGTTGTAGAAGTTCATCCTAATCCTCAAAACACTTGTAATAATTACCCGGAAGGCCATCTGGTCCTGGGGCCTTATCTGATTTAATTTTTTTATGGCTTCCACCATTTCTCTTATTGTAATAGGTTCGTTCATAATCTGTCATTGTTATTCTGTGATCTTCAGTAAATTTTGTTTGTTAATATAATCATCTATCTTTATCAATGAAATATCATGACCCTTATATAAATCTTCATATAATTAATTTTTGTTTCAATTTCTCTCATCATTAACATAGATAATTGTTGTTGTGACATCTTAATATGTTGAGAAACAAGTTTATTTCCTGGTATTTTCTCTGTTAACTTGCACTGAGCCTACAGAGAAACTACCAAATGTTATTCTAGCATAGAACATTCCCAAACAAGTATGACCCCAGTTGTTGTGGGTTTGTGTGTGTGGGACATGTCAAGCATTTCCCTTTTGGTGTAGTGGTTAAGTGCACAGACTCTAATCTGGGAGAACTGGGTTTGATTCCCCAAGACTCCTAGTGCAGCTGCTGGGTGACCTTGATCAGCCACAGTTCTCACAGAGCTGTTCTCTCAAGAAGTTCTCTGAGGGTGATTCCGCACTATACCTTAAATCGTGGTTCAAACTTGTCCCTGAACTTATATTCTACACTACACTCAAGTTCACCCCTGTAATTATCTCAGGGTATTTTTACATTCTACACTACACTTGAGTTCACTCCTGTAATTATCTGGGGTTTTTTTTCCAGATTACATTGAAGTCACCTCGGTTTTGCCCCACACTTGTTCCAGGATAAACAGATGCTGTTATAACCAAGAATAAATGCAAGGTATTGCATCCCAAGTTGAACTCTGATAAAACCAGGGATGAGATCCAAGTGAGGAAAGGGCCTGAGAGCTCTCTCAGCCCCACCTACCTCACAGGGTATCTGTCCAGAGAGAGAAAAACCTTTAATGGCATAATAGTACTGCAAACCAGAAATTCAAAAAACTAGACACTAATACATACATACATACATACATACATACATACATACATACATACATACATACATACATACATACATACATACATACATACATACATACATACACACACACAAACACACACACACACACACATATATATACACATACATACATACATACATACACACACACACACACACACACACACACACACACATATATACACACATATATACACACACACACACTAAAAAAGGTCCCCACCAAACAGAACCCATTTGGAATTAATAAAATGGAGTGGGAAAAGTAAATCTAAGTATTACAGTCTCTAACCCTTAACTTACATACACATGATCGGAACTCAACGACAGCTGCAGTAATTTCAGGAGATTTGTCAGATAGCAAAAAACTACGTCATTATTAGTCATAGATTTTGCAGAAGAAAGAAGGGGACGGATCAAGGAATAACGTAGCAAGGAATAATGAGCACAGTGAAAAAGAATATGTTGCACAGAGTCAGGGTCATTGTAAAGACAGCTACTACTACAGACTCTTTCTTTATAAGGAATATCCTTATATCTGTCTGTCAAAACTGCCAAAGGAAAGAGATTGAACCTGGCAAGCATAAAAGCTCTACAGGCCACAGAGTATTGTGTGGGGAAAAGACCAAGAAAACGTGGAGAACAGACTCCAGAGCTACCAGCAGTAATAACTGCTGGTCCCAAATCCTCCTTCAGACAATCCAAAGAATATCAATTTCACCAGAATTGGCCAAAGAATCCATATCAATACCAATGGATTTCATTTTAGACACTATAAATTGAGACCAATTTGAGGTGTAAGGGTCTGCAGGGAGAAGAACAATAAGACTGTTAGGAGGGGGGCTAAAATGGAGACGAAGCCAAAATTTAATAACAATAGACCACGCCCTTGATTCAATAAGGTGTAAACCCAGCTCGGTGCAGAGGGTAAAATAAGCAATGGAATTAGGGAGCCCAAGTATCCTGCACAGAAATAAAGCATTAATACATTCAACCTCTTTAGAAAAACCCACAGGGCATCTGTTGTGGGGAGAGGAAGGGAAGGAAATTGTAAACTGCTCTGAGGCTCCAAGGCTGATTTCGCACTAGAGCTGCCTCGATGTTGCACCGCCGTTTGCCCTGATACTATTGGTCAATTTCACACCCGAAGCTGCGGGGCTGCATTTTGACTCGTGGGTTCGCCTGATTTCCCCCGCAGTTTCTTTTCTTTTTTTAATAATCTTTTTATTCAGATTTTGTTGAGTTTTACATTCCAGTATATTTTAACATATATTCAGATTTTGTTAAGTTTTACATTCCAGTATATTTTAAACATATAATATAGAGTCTTATACATCCACCAAATCTTCTATCCATTCATATACCTTTGACCATCTTTTATTATATACTTTTTCATTTTTGTTTTGCAGCATCAGGCTCAAATTGTCCATTTGCGCTAAATCTAACACTTTCAGTACTAATTCTTCTCTAGAAGGTATTATATTTAATTTCAAGTTTTTGGCCATTAATAAACGAGCAGCGGTTATTACATAAACTAGTACATACTTTTCTTGCTGACTATAACCCTTAGGTATCATGTTTAATAAATATATTTCTGGTTTCAACGCTAGATTTTCCCCCATAATTTCTTGAATTATTTTCCTCACCATTTTCCAATACCCTTGTACTTTACTACATGTCCACCACATGTGGTAAAATGTCCCTGTATTAGGCTTACATTTCCAACATTGACTGTAGTAACCAGGAAAGCATTTAGCTATTTTTTCCGGGGACCAATACCACTTATGGAACATTTTATATACATTTTCCTTATAGGATATGGCCCTCATATATTTAACCGAATCCCATGTTTTTGACCACTGATCTATTTCTATATTTTCTCCTATATCTTTCATCCAGGTAACCATTACTTCTTTAAATTCTTCATCTTTTTCAAAATCAGACAGTAGGAAGCCATACATTTTCTGTATTAATTTGTCATTTGAGGACAACCAAATTTTATCTATCTGTTTTTTTGAGGATCACGAAACTGCGGAGGAAATTGGGCGAAGCCGCGGGTCAAATGCAACCCCGCAGCTTCAGGTGTGAAATTGACCAATAGTATTGGGGCAAACGGCGGTGCACCATCGAGGCAGCTCTAGTGCGAAATCAGCCCAAGTGAAGGGCAGGGTATAAATCCACTCTCCTCCTCTTCTTCTTTTCTTTCTATTTCATCCAAAATCTTTTGTACCTTTTCTTGTTTTTTTCTCTTGAGAGTTATATTGTATCAAACAACCTCTGAAAAAACTGTATTTGAATTTCAGACCACTCTCATATCTATACCCTTATTCATATTCATTTCAAATAATTCTTTCAATTTTTTTTACAGTCTTTTACAATTGATTCATTCTGTAACAAAACATCATTCAATCTCCATCTGAAAGTTTTCGGTTCCCCTTTGTAGACCATAGTCACAGGGTTATGATCTGAAAATGCTTTTGGTTCTGGAGACTTTGTTCCTATGAAGCCTCATTTTCCCTCACCAGTGCTTGACAATGAGACCTGGAGTAGTTTGGATACCGAGGAGCAACGACAGACACACTGTCTAGAAGTGAGGTTTCCCAAATATGGCAATGGCAGTTGGAAAATCCTCCAGATTCCCAGGACCTGATTTCAACAAAGAACTCCCAGGCACAGGTCATTTGGAAAATGGGAAGGGGCAGAAAGCAACTGGGTATGGCATACAAATGATGCATACAACTTTTAAGTATAAAGTAAAATGTGCTCTTTATTTTCTAGTATCTCACTGGCAATGAGCCAGGACTTCCTCAATTAACTTGCACTGGGCCTACAGAGAAACTCCCAAGTGTTATTTCAGCAAAGAACATTCCCACACAGGTATGACCCCCATTTGTTAGGGGTTTGTGTATGTGGGAAACATGTCAAGCATTTGCGAAGCTTGAAAAACCTTAAAATGCATTCTTAAAACATTTGTAACAAGAGCAACTACCAGCTGCGACAGCATCAGTGGGTATGAGCCCCCGCAAAAGGCTCATTTCTATGAGAAACCTTCTGCACATGGAAATTGACAAGGCTATAGACTTTATTCCACCTTGGAAATGTAAAGCAGCCAGGAGGAGTATTGTAAGACCCGCGGTGTATGGCATTTTAAAGCACTGCATTAGCAAATATTTATATGAATCGTCTGAGGGATGTACTCTCCAAGCACCAGCACAAGCATCACATGACTGCCTCACCTGGTCTGAAAAAAATGGTGGACAGAAAAGTTAAATTTTCATATGATAAAATGTTTACAAGCCCTATTCTCCTTCTTGTGACCTATTCCTCAAAATGCCTGGTGATTCTCCTTCTTGTGACCTCGATTGCCTATTCCTCAAAATGCCTGGTAACATAGAAATGCCTGGTCATATAACTTCTGATGAAGCAGGAGGGGATGGGGTGGCCTACGCGCATTACTTCTGGTGACGTGGTAGAAGGGGCAGCGGCCTGCTGATGTCACTTCCAGTGATATGGCAAGGTGAGTGTGGCAGTATGATGGCACTTCTGGTAATGTAAGGGGTGTGGCCTGATATGTAAATTGCCTAATTAATATTCACCATGTACACTTTTACTCTCCATACTATACTCCATACTTTACTATTTTCAGTTATGCCTTTACTGTCTGTTCCCCTCACATTTCTTTAAGCATATGAATTTTAATAAACAGAGCCAATCTTTTTCTTCTCCTTTTCTACATGGAGCAAACCAAATTCTGGCTGCAAGAAAGCTCACAGCAAATCTCTCACTGACATCAGTGGGAATAAGAGAAAGTCCCATTACTCTCATTTTAAATTTTATGCACACTAGCCAAGCAAATAATTCTGATTCCATTTTACTATTCTGTTCTTTCTATTAGCTTTATGTTAAGAAAGATGATGCAAAAAATGGTTTCATGGTCACATAATTTTCTTCAGGCCATTTTGTACATTTTATTTTTATATATTTATGGCATTAGCTAGAATGTTGTTATTTTGTGACAGCATATTGGTTTACTCATTATTTTAGTACCACTGCCAGTCATTGGGGGGGGTGTGTTAAAAAGAATGTTTGTATTAATATACACATTTGTGTAAACTCCTCAAAGGCACTATTTTTGTGTAGTACTTTGGCCACTCGAATATATCAGTGAGTGCTGTAAATGCATTTGTATTTTGCTACACTTGTGATTCTGTTGCTGCTAGTTGTAATTGTTTGCTACATTTTCAACTGATCTTATATTTTAATATTAGTTTTGGTTTTGCTTTGGAAGAGACAACAATGGGTGGGTAGATGAATGGCTAGAGCAGCAAACCAAGCCTGAGGAAAACTGGGTTCAAATGTGCCATGGAACTCACTGAGCGACTTGACCAGTGACTTCCCCTAAACCTATTTCATAGGGCCGTCTTTTGTGAGAATAAAATAGGAGGCATCATGTACTATTTCTTGAATTCTATGGAGGAAGGGTGGAGAAAAAATGTAATATTTTAGAGAGATACAGCCTCCTCAGCTTGGCCATATTAAAATTCTTTCACAGAAAGGTCAGGAAAGATAGGACAAATGCATGATGGGTTCTGGGACTCTCCACTGTAGGTCAGATTCTTTTAGAAATCTGAGTGCAAACAAAAAGTTCAGTGTTTTCCCAGTATCACTTTCCCCACAAAATAACAAGATGACTTTGCTGAAAAAGCAATGCTCATATGTCATTCCTGAGCACTTTAATTGCTTCAGATTGGACAGCAAGTGAGACTACATCATACAAAGACCCCAATCCACAGAATCTGTGGGTCAACTATCTCCCTTTTGCATGCAGCTCAGGAAAAAGAAGAGTTAAGTATTTAAAGAATGCTCTGCACACAAAAGTCTGTTTCACATGACATAATGTATGCAAGGGAACTGCAAGACTTGTTCACTTGCTGCCCAAAGTGTTTGACAACAGGACCGTTTAACAGTGGAATCATGCTTTTTATGTTTTTTGCCTCTTTAAGCATCACTTTCAGTAAAAACAGAACATACTTAAAATCCTTGAGAGTTCATCTCCCTTTAATATATTGATGTAATTATTCAAGAGCTAAAAAAGTCTATGTGTTAACTGTGTAGAACCCAGCATTCCTTTATTCAGGATAATATTAAACTTTCCCTCGATTTAACTGATATTTCCAGGAGAGACAGAGAGAGAGAGAGAGACCAAAGAAATATTTGGATACAAAATGTACCAAGAAGGAAGCAAATGCTTCATTTCTTGCTTAGTACTCTGTAGTACTTTTTTAAAAAAAGTTTTTATGTCTTTTATAATGCAAACACAAAAAAGAAAACAGATGTATCACTTGAGAATGCAGAACAAAAGAGAAATAGTAACAGTACGTCATGCACTATAACTGAGTTTAACAAAGGGAACAGATTGCTATCAAAGCTGAGTAAGATGAAGGGCAGCAGTGAATGTCAGTTATTAAGGGAAACCCAACCAGATCTTATTCAGGTACCCTGAAAATAATTCCCTGTTTCTGTGAGACTTTGACTGCTTCATAGATATTTGCTATCAGGCTGTCATATGAATCTTCCCAATATATGAGATGGCATGAAGAAATGTAATGTGTCCCAAAAAATCACACAGGAAATTATTTTGCTTCTTGGGAATTTATCATGCTTCCTGATCCCTTCCATAGGAGGGAGTAATACTTTCCTTGTCCTCACACCACACATCTGTTGGGCAAACTTCATAATTTCAGTTATACAACACAAATATCTTGGCAACCAGCAAGGGGCTGCAATTGCTTTTATTTCTGGCAAGTATTCAGACTGCATGTATCATCTGCAAAACTAATTCGACAGGAAAAATCCAATATTGTAATTCTGCCTCACACAGAAGTAAGAATTTCACATTCAAATGACCAGTTCAGCCTCATTACAGCCAGTTTGTCTTGTCACTACAGATACTTCACACATTATGGAATTAGTGATGCAAATACATGGAATCATTTGACCTCATGTGCCCTGAAAAAATATGCTCCTGAGAGCCACAGTCAGCTGCAGTTATCCACTATACATTTTCACCTCTAACTCCATCTGCCATTCTCCTCTTGCAACTACAGGTTGTCACATGACCTGCACTTTGAATTCTTTCGTACATATATGGGATTTGCCTGTCTTTGCAACAGAATTTGATTCTTCCTCTCTGTCCTGCCCATCTTGCTTCCTTGTCTGTTACCAATGTGTTCGTTTACTGGATGTAGATTTTGCACTGTCACCACAACAAAGAGAAGCTTCTTTAATATTTTTTTCAAGCTGCACAGTTCAAGAGCATCGCAAAGCATATGGAAATCTAGTAATTTAATCATTCCAGTTTCCTTTGATAAGCAGTTTTAAAACTTAGTATACAAATAAATTTGCTTTTTCTTTTTTAAAAAACACTGTGAACTAAATGAACAGAACTATACTTCCTTTTCAGAGCAGACGTTTCTAATTTATGTTACATTCCTGTGGTAGTCGACCATGACTTCCAGAACTGTCCCAAGCAAAAACCCTACTACTTAGACCTCACCAACACCCTCTTCCAATTATAGTTTAAACTGTAACATACACATAATTTGCAACTAGAAGCACTTGAGAATTGCCAACTGATTACAAATTGGTTTTCCCCCTAAAATGATTAATATATTAAAATTATATGCAAAATCTGATCCAGGAATTGAATTTAAGAAGATTAATTAAGAGAACAGATCTTCTTGACCAATGGGTGGGTAAGATATTTTCCTTCTTGGAAAATCTGGTACTCGAGTTCAAGGTAATACCATCTTTGTCTAATATATTCTACCTGATGTGGCAAGCATTATCAAAGTCTGGTTTATCTGTGGAATAGAGAACTGATCTGGGCAGTTGATACTATCATTCCTAGAATGCTTTCTCATATCCCCCCAAAAGCAGTCTTTTGGTTTTCTAAAGTGCTGCTACAAATGAAGTTTGGGATGGTGCTTAGAATGCACTGAGCCTTTCTTGAATGAAACTGATTGCCTTGATCCACATCAGTTTGGCTTTAAGTGAAGATTGGAATGGAAACAACTTTGATTCTCCAGGGTGACTATTTGCACCATAAAAAGGACAGAAGGAAAGTGAAAGCAGGGTTGCACTTACCTGCTAACTGTTCTTCATTGACATATCTTCTGTGCAGGCACACATTAGGACTATGCATGTGCAGGCCAGCCGTGGATAGAAGTTTCTAGCTCTACTGGATCCAAGGGGGCATCCCTCCTACTCCAGAGAAACCACAACAGTTCCCCCCCCACCTAAACTTTCAAATGCTGTGGAGGAGCAGTGCCCCCTTCCTTCAGTTCCTGTGTGCCCACTGTGCATACTCTCCAATAAGAATCCAACAAATAACAGTAAGAAAGGGCAGCTTGTAAAGGAGCAGGATGGAGAGAAGATATGACAACAAACAACAGAGCCAGTTTGGTGTAGTGGTTAGTGAGTAGACTCTAATCTGGTTTGATTCCCCACTCCTCCACTTGCAGCTGCTGGATGACCTTGGGCAAGCCATAGTTCTGTCAGAGCTGTTCTTGAAACAGCAGTTCTCAAAAGAGCTCTCTCCGCTCCAGGGTGTCTGTTGTGGGGAGGGGAAGGGAAAGGAGTTCGTAAGCTGCTCTGAGACTCCAAGTGAAGGGAGGGGAATAAATCTAGTCTCCTCCTCCTCCTTCATAAGTGTGACCCTGATTTCATCTTTTGTCTTTTGTGCAGTCCCACATTGGGAATCTAGTGAGCTATTGATCAAATGAGGCAGGGTGATGCTTTCATTGGAACAATGACTGAAGAACCGCTCAACTGACTTCTGCATCTTTTCTTGCCTGCAAGTCTAAGGCATAGTAGCTCACAAAGGTGTCCCTAGAAGTCCAAGTTGCTGCTTTGCAGATGTCCACAAGTGGTGCCTTGCAATGGAATGCAGCCAAGGAACTCTGCACTCTCGTGGAATAAGCAATAAATTGAGGGGCCAAGGCATGCCAGCATTGTTATTGTGGACAGCACACATCTTGACAGGGACTGAACAAATCTACCCTTTGGAGGGCCAGAGTAACAGACAAATAAACCAGAGTCTTTCCTGAAACGACTTTTGGTAAAAACTGTAAACTGGGGTGTAACACAACCTTCTCATTAAACACCCTGAGGAATGGAGGATCTACCCTTAATACAGCCAACTTACTGATCTTCATACAGAGGCGATAGCCACCAGAAAATCATCTTCATGCTTAATAAAGCTAATGGCAGGAAGCCAATGGTTCACACAGTTTCAGCATCAGCTGAGACAGCATTAAAGATAGTGACTGTTATGGGACTATTTTGGGTTGATATGGATATATAGACTCTTTAGGAAACCACCAAGCTGTGATAGATATAGCCACCAGATGGACAGTGACCAATGAGGTAGCTAGTCCTCCTGAACTTAGAGAAAGCAAGTAATCCAGGAACTCTGGAAGGGGGCATGAGACAAGAGATAGAACCCTCAACCTGGTCAAGAAGAAAAATGCTTCCATTTACTAGAATATTGCATGGAAGGCTTCCTTCACTGAGTCAGGACCTCCCAAACCTGTGCAGTAAAACCTAAACCAGTGGGTGGATTCTCCATGCTGTCAAGTGAGGTCAGGGTATATTATGATGCAGGAGGGAGCCCCTGAATAGAAGATTCCATGCATGTGAGAAATGAACATATTCCGCCCTCAGCTGCTGGCATAGCTCCAAGAACCAGACCTGGCAAGGCCAAAACGGTGTTGCAAGGATACAATCCAAGTTGTCTGCCCAGATCTTGGCCAGTGCACTGCTAATTAGTGGGAAATACGGGAATGCATAACGAAGTGCCTGCTACCAAGGAGTCTAAAACACATCCATTATTGAATGAGGGTTACTGCACACTAGAGAACAAAAGGCCAGAGCCTTTGCTTTCCCTCACTTAGTGAACAGGTCTATCTGTGGTGCAACCCAAAGCTCAAAAACAGGTAACAGGTATTGGGCCTTTTTGCATGATTCATGATGAGAGAAGGGACTTCTGATGAACTTGTCTGTTCTTGTACTAAGGGAATTTACTATGTGGATAGCCCTGAGGGACATAAGATGGTGGTGTTATGTTCAAAGTTGTGAGGGCCTCTGAACATAAAGCCAGTGAACCAGTACCCCCTTGCTTGTTCACATAAAACATAGCAGTGGTATTGTATCAGTACCCTCTTCCCCTACAAGGTACCTGCAAAAGAAGTAAGGGCATAGAGAATTGCACATAGTTCAAGAATGTTAATATGTAACTTCCTCTGCAATGCAGACCAACTGCCTTGGGCAAACAGACCCTCACAATGTGCCTCCCATCCCAATAAGAAAGCATCAGTAGTCACAGTAACCTGGGGAACCCAAAAGTCAAAAGGAATCCCTGACAAAAGGTGAGAGTCTTCCTTCCACCAAAGAAGGGACTTTTGAACATATCTGGGTACTGAGAAACAACGACATTGTGAATGAGCACTCAGGTCATACTTCCTAATGAACTGATTCTGCAGGGAATGCATGTTCAGCCTGGCTTGCTGAGAGCCTGTGGGGGTAGATGCCATCAGGCCTAACAGCTTCTCTGTATTTAAGGTGGGTTGCCAATGATTCTATAAAATACAATCTACCAGTACCTTAAGGATGATTCTCCATCTGGTGGCAGGAAGGCCTTAGCCTCTATAGAATTCAGGGTTGCACTGATAAATTGAACTGCCTGTGTAGGTTCTAATCTGGATTTTTCTCAGTTGACAGTCAAGCCAAGACACTCACAAATGTGCAGTGTCAGAAGTACCTGTGACATAAGTTCATCCCTGGACAATGCTGTGATGAGACAGTCAACCAGCTATGGGAAGACAGAACATCACTTTTTCCTCAAATGGGTAATCACTCAATGCACTTGGTAAAAACTCTGGATGCAATTGCTAAACCACAAGGGAGTGCAGTGTACTGAAAAATATTCAGGCCATATCTGAAACAAAAATACTTGAGATTCCCCTCATAAATAGACATGCAAAAATAAACATCCTTCAAATCTAAACCACAAACCACGTATTTATTCAAAGAAACTCAATAACTGATCATAGAGTAAGCATATAGAGTCTGCTTAACTGTAAAAACTCATTTAACCTTTAGAGATCAAGGATGGACCTAGTATCCTCATTCTTTTTATGTATCAGGAAAAATCTAGAATGAAAACACCATTGCGAGGACCCCTCGAGGACAAGTTCAACTGCTCCTTTAGCCAACAACTCAGTCAACTGTAACAGTAGCTCAGGAAAGGGATTGTCTACTGTACGTGAAGATGGCTTGCATGGTGGTGTGTTCTTAAAAACTAAACAGTACCACTTTTTCTGGAGAGGACCCAAGAGTGAAAAATTTTATGCCACTCTGGCAGAAAGGGCACAAGTCTATCCCTAAAACTCAGGGGGTACACAGTAGGCTCAGGTTTTAGTCAGAACAACTGTTTCTGAGGGGGTTGTTGAGACTCTATAGATGAATGAGGCTGAGCCCTTGCTTAGGGCCTAGTGGATCCCCATTGCCTCTGGAATGAAGAAGACTAGAACTGCTTACACTGAGAAAATTGTTGGTGTGACCAGAAATATATTTGACTCCTCTGATACGAGGATGGGTGGGTCTGTTGACAGGGGAAGAACCTCTGTCAATATGGGTGCAAAGAAGTAGGTATAGCAAAGATGGTAGGGGATGAGTAAAGAGAAAATCACATTCATTCTGCTTAACTTTATACAGATTTTCAGTCTTTCACAACATACCTAGTGCCAACGAAGGCTTCTGTCACACAGATGTAATATCAGTTCATCCTTCCAGCATCAGAAATGCCACTATTCCAGGTGAGTCAGAATATAACTGAGTGAGGATTTTGTCCTTTGACCTATCATCTTGTGATGGTCACATTGATCTCAAGTGATTTAGCTATCCTGAGCCATCCTGAGCATCTGTTCAGTGTACAATCTGAGATCCTGATTGGATGATATCAGTTCTAGATCCTTCACTCTCTTGTTGGGGGATGGCTCTGAAGGTGCTTCAGAATGGTGGCTGGATCCAACAGTGTCCTCCTCTTCACCCTCAGACTCCGCACTAGACTGGTGAAAGAATTGGGATGCAGGGTGGAATTGCATCAAGGCAAATGAAGGGTGTCAGATCCATCGATTCCCAGGACTCTGAGGGACTGTCAGAATCAGAGAGAGGTGGTATTGTCTTGGAGGCTCTAGTGCTGGAATTGATGGTACTGAGTGAACCAATGTCAGCCTCAAATAATGCTCAACAGGGCTTTTTTCATAGAAAAACCCCAGCAGGAACTCATTAGCATAATAGGCCACACCCAACAGCAGAAACTCATTAGCATATTAGGCCACCCTCCATGCCTTCCCTTGGCTTGCCCGGGCGCCCCACGGCTGCAGGGAGCCTGGGCAAGCTGGCCCTTCGACAGGCCGAGGAAGGCACGGGGAGGCATTTAAATGCCTCCCCGATCCTTCCAGGGCCCCCCTGGCCTGCCTACCTTGGAGTCGCTGGGTGTGTGTGTTGCTCTCCAGGCCTTCCCTCTGTTGCCACGCATGCAGAGGTTATGGCTGTAGTGGGCGTGGTCAACTCTGAAGCCAGCCAGAACTCCGTTCCTGTGTGTTCCTGCCCAAAAATAGCCCTGAATTGCTCAAAAACCAGTAGATGACTTAGATACATCAGCTGAAGGTAGTGCCTTTTTGTTTCATTCCCATATTCTCCAGTGTATGATGAAGCTGCATGTGAAATGAGTAGGGGCTGTATAACCATTAAATATTCCATTTCCTTCTGCACCATTTTGTTTTTCTGCTTTGTTTTGACTTGGTACAGCCCCTTTTTTTCTTGTGCTATAGCGCTAGACCAATATAGCACTTCAGTGCTATAGCAGCACCATTGAGATGCCTTGGCACCATTGAGATACATTGAGAAGTGCTGTATTTCTAGCACTATAGGGCTCAACTTAGAACTTAAAAAGTTCGAGGAAGATCGTGCAGCGAAAAAAGGCAGGGGGAAAGCATGGCACTGTTTAAAATGGCCAGATCACTTCAGAGATGGCTCATTAATGGAATGAAAATCACTGTATGAAACCTCCATCCCTGTATTGCTTTACGCAGAACTGGGCAAACAACAGATAACATCCAGTTTAGAACAGTAATGTGAAAGGGCCCCTCTTCTGTGTTTTTATGATCTACATGAAATCATCACACAAAATCCTCCAGAGATACGAAGTGAAGTAACACTCAATTTGATTTTGCCTTTTCATCAGGGAGACAGTGTAGTGTAATGGTTATAGGCCAGAACAGGATCTGGGAGGCTCAGAATCAAGTCCTCACACTGCCATGAACATCACAGGGTGATCTTGAGCCTGTCATACTCCCCATCTTGCCTCTTCCTCCTCCTTCTCCTCCTGGTTGTAGCCACTTTTGCTGGGGACACTTTGGGTTGCTTGCTGTGGTAATCCCAAATGCTGCCTCAAATTGGGGGGGGGGTGACAACATCTGCACATGCATGGATGTCACTGATAACATTTTGGGGTTATTTTGCCACCAAATTATTTTTTAAAATAAGATTTTACTGAAAGCCTGGTGGGCTTCACTGTACAGATCTGCCTGTCCCCTTGAGGGTCAGTCATTGCCTATCGTATATGTGTGTGTTATGTGCTGTCAGGTTGCTTTGGCAATTTTATGCATCAATGACCTCCAAAATGTCCTATCATTAATAGCCTTGCTCAGGTCTTATCGAGACTTGGCCAGGGTGCTTGAGGAGGAAGAGGCTGACGAGTTGCCCCCACATTGCAACATGGGCTGTGCCATTGAGTTACTGCCTGGGCAAAAGGGTAAGCTCTACGCTACGAGCCCCACAGAGAAAGAGGAGCTGAGGTGGTTTATTGATAAAAACTTGGCCCGGGGTTTCATACGCCCCGCCTCTTCCCCATTCGCCACTCCTGTGTTATTCCGGAAAAAGAAGGATGGGGGTCTCCGGCTTTGGACAGACTACAGAGGTCTGAATGCAGTCTCGACCATGAACGCCTACCCCTGCCCCCTAATAAAGGATCTCCTGGCTGAGGCGGCAAAAGGAAAAATCTTTTCCAAACTGGATCTGAGAGATGCGTAATTCCGGGTGCTCATAAGAGAGGGGGATGAATATAAGACTGCTTTCAATACCCCACTGGGGCAATTTGAATATCGAGTCATGCCGTTTGGACTTTAGGGGCCCCCTGGGGTGTTCATGAACCTTATCAATGAAGTGTTGCACAAGCACCTGTTCAAGGGGGGGGCTTGTTTACTTGGATGACATTTTACTGTACTCCCCAGATGAACCATCACACATTAAGCTGGTGAGGGAAGTGCTTCAGACTCTGTACAATCATAAGTTGTTTGCTAAGCTATCCAAATGCGAGTTCCATAAGGAGGAAATAGACTTTCTGGGCTATTGTATATCCCCTAGGGGTCTGGAAATGGACCCGGCAAAAGTGCGGGATGTCCTGGGGTGGGAAGCCCCTCGCACCCGGAGGCATCTCCAATCCTTCCTCAGATTTTCAAATTTGTATCAAACTTTTATCGCAAACTTCGCCCAGGTTAGCCTCCCCCTCACTGACTTGCTTAAAACTAAGGGGAAGGGACCAGATAGCACCAAACCCAGTGCTTGGTTACCGTGGACCTCAGAATGCCAGGCGGCTTTTGAGAATCTTAAATCCTTGTTCACTTTTGAACCGGTGTTAGCCTATCCAGATGAAAACAAAAAGTTCATTGTGCAGGTGGACGCATTGGATGTGGCCATGGGTGGGGCTATATTGCAAGAGGGGAAGGATGGTAAACTGCACCCCTTAGCTTATGTCTCACAGAAGTTTATTGCCACTGAGTGCACGTCTCACAGAAGTTTAATGCCACTGAGTGGGCAGGCATGCGAAAAGACATTTCCTTGTATGTGCAATCCTGCCCCACTTGTCTCATGTGTAAACCCCACCCAGGTAAGCCTTCAGGACTATTGCAACTGCTGCCAACACCTAACTGGCCACGGGAAGTCATGTCTATGGACTTCATCACCAATTTGCCCCCTAGCGGGGGAAAGATGACTTTTTGGATAGTTGTGGACATGTTTACTAAGCAAGCACATTCTTTCCCTCTGAAACAAGTGCCTACTGCCAAACGGTTAGCTAAATTGTTTATGCATAACATTGTCAAATTATATTCAATCTCGAAGAAGGTGGTTTCCGACTGGGGGTCTCAATTCATGGCTAAGTTCTGGGGGGAATTGCTGAAGTTCCTGGGAGTCGAACGGGCCCTTAGCAGCACCTACCACCCAGAGACTGACGGCAAGGCTGAATGGGTTAATCAGACCTTGGAACAATTCTTGAGATGCTTCACTAATTTCCAACAGGATGATTGGATTGAGTTGCTTCCGTACGCAGAATATTGTTACAACGCAGTACATTCATCCACGGGGGTCTCTCCTTTCCAAGCGGTGCATGGCTACAAAGGCTTGCCCCTTCCCTGGTTATCCATGGACATCCCAGGGGAGGAGTGTGTGGATGACTGGTGGTGCCTGGTTAAGGATGCCTGACCGCTTCTACAACAGACTTTGGACAAGGACAAGGCTGCCTATAAAGCCCAGGCTGACCGTAAACATCTCCTGGCTTGGGAGGTACAGGTTGGAGACATGGTGTATGTCTCCACTAAGAACTTGAGACTCTTACAATCTAGCCGTAAATTGGGTTGGAAATTCATAGGTCCTTTTGCTGTCATGCATAAAATCAATGATGTCACTGTTGAACTGGACCTTCCTAAGTCATTTCAACATGTCCATCCTGTGTTTCACTTTTCTCTCCTCGGGAAAGATCCGGGGCTGAACATCTGGTGCCCAGTCCGGGCCCAACCCCCCCCCCCATACTGGTGGATGGTCAACCGCATTTTGAAGATGCCCAGATCTTGGACTCTCGCTTTAAACATAATCGCTTATATTATCTGGTTGAATGGGTTGATTTCGGTCCTGAACACAGGGAATGGGTTAAGGCTTCTGATACCCCACTGCTTACCACCCTCCATTGAGAAAATTTCCCATTTATACTCACTTTCTGTTTCCTATTAATTAGCCAGTTTTTGATCCACAAGAGGACTTGTCCTTTTATCCCATGACTATTGAGTTTACATAGGAGCCTTTGATGAGGAACTTTATTAAAACTTTCTGGAAGTCAAGGTAAACAACATCTATTGGGTCCCCCTTGTCCACTTGGGTTCTGTAGACACACACAATAAGCTTTTCGACCTTGGAGGACAATTCCCTCCCACAACAATCATTTTGGAAAAAAAGAGGTATTGAACTCTTTTACTATTGAAATCTTGTGTGGATGAGGAACTGAGCTTTTATAACATGCATCCATAGGATCCTTTGTGGAGGAAGGGAACATAATATACATAAATGGTCCATAAAATGGTCACTGCTTGTGCGTACTTATTTTGCTCAGAAAAAAAGCCCAGCTGAGGATGGCTGCGTTCGTGACATAAAACTGTCTCACTTGATCACTATTTTACTGGGCAGCAAAAATATCAAAGTATCAACATTTTTAACTTATTACCTGCTAAGCCTTCTACATCTCACCAGTATAGTGATAACTTTTATTATAAAAGTAATCAAAGGAACATGTTGATATCTTGAAAGTGAACCAGTATGTTGCTGTGACTTTCATCTAGAGCTATAATCTTGTTTTGTGATAAGTGTTTGCCTACCAAACTAAAGAGTTACATTGAAGCCCACTGAATACTATGCTCCACGGGGAAAAATATAGTAGTGATGATATTTCTTCTTCTACATCAAATGACCTTTCAGATATCATTGCCTTTCTTTCAGACACAGATCTGCATCCTGGCTTTTCTGGATTAAAAGTAGCTTTTCAGCTCCTTCATACATCTGATGATGATATTCTTGGGTGCTGGAAACACATCCTAGAGCTCTGCACCCTTTCTGGAACAAATATAGCCTTTCATGTCACCCTCTTGGCACCACTTACAGAAGACAGGGTGGCAAAGAACATCCAATTCCTACTGAAAAGGGCATGGTGCTCTGCAAGGCTATAGATGTATCTAAAAATGAATATTACTCCAATTTGGCACAACTCTCTGCAACACCCTGCAACACCATAGGCAGTAGCATCGATAGCCGTAACAGGACAAGCCAATAGGAGATCTGTGATTTTGAAAGGCTAAAGCATGGGTGTCTGAGTCAGATCCGGGGAAAGACATTAGTGGAGAAGGAATTTAACCCTTCCAACCCTGCATGAGTTTGCCATTCCAAACTGACAACCACCTACACACCCACAGCACTGTTCGCTTTGAAAAACCAAAAGAGAGGGTTCCTGTGTTTTTCCCCTTCTAGGACTAATAATAATGACATTTTGATTGGTGAAATTGTGGGTATAGGACCATAGAAGAGGATTAAGCTGTAGTGGTCTCCCTGTGTGTTCCAAAAAGGGGTGTCCTCTTTAGGGACTCAAGGATGGAGGGGCGTGGCAGCCACCTACAGGGCCAACATGCTGACCAAAGAGGAATGCATATAGCTCCCAAGAGGCTGGTGACAGGCATGAATGTCCATGACTTCTTGCCTTATAACTGGTTCTTTTCCCCTGGTTACCCCCAATAAGTGGAGGGGCTGACAGCAGCACCCATTGTTTCCCACCCATGCTTTGCCCAGACCTAAGGAATCTATATTCAATAAAGTTGTGGCCTCATTTCTCCACTCAGGTGTTTCTCCATCATCCGTCCCTTCTTCTCTCTTAGTTGTTCTCCACTCCAGGTGCATCTAATTTCCTGTGGGATAAACATTCTGGCCCTATCTGTAGCCGATGACGTCTGCTGCAGGAGGGCCACCTTTGCCTCCTTGTAAGGCGGGTTGAGTCAGGACCTTATCGTGCAGCCGGGTTCCTGTTGGGGGCGGCCAGCTTCGCTCCTTCCCACCCAGTCTTTGCCTCATGCTCATTGAAGGAGGGAGCATGAAGGAGGGAATTTATGCGACTTGGTAAGCACCAACCAGCAACCCTGTGGGGGTGCAAGGGTCTGACAGGATTGTCCCTGCAGCTGCGCAGCCAGGGATGAGGATGGCAGACTGCCTTTTGGATTGCCAGGACAGATCCTCTATGCAGGCTGTGTGGTTGTGTTGGAGGAATCTCCCGTTGCTGTGCCGGCTGGGTGTGAACCACTTACAGTTGGCTCCACCCAGGGGCAGGGTACTTGCCCATTATATGGCAAGGGTGGGGCCGTGGGACCCCAGGCCTTGACCATGCTGCTGTTTACTGTTTGCCCTTGCCGTTATGTTGTAAAATTGTAAGCTGCAGTAAATTATTTTTACTACCCAAACAATGAATATAAATTGGGGGGGGGGGATAGGAATTCTATTTCACAATTTTTCTTGTAGCCTGGCTGACAGAGTCTGGCTCATAGAAAATATAATTCAAACTCTGGAGTGCCGCAAAGCAAGACAGTGGGAGAAGCAGAAGTGGCTCTTCTTGTCTGTGCTCTCTAGTCATGTTTAAAAACAGATTCTCCTTTTACATGTGAATGTCTACATTTGTGCATACTGGGCCTCTCACAACTCCAGTGCTTTTAAATACAAGTTAAACATGAGCCTGCAGTGCGATGTGACTGTGAAGAAAGCTAATGCAAACTTAGGATGCATTAACAGAAGCATTGTGTCCAGATCACGGGAGGTGGTAGTTCTGCTCTATTCTGCTATCTGGAGTACTGTGTCCAGTTTTGGGCACCACATTTTAGGAAGGATGTTGACAAGCTCAAGCATGTCCAGAAGAGGGCAACCAGAATGGTGAGAGGGTTGGAATCCAAGTCTTATGAGGAAAGGCTGAAAGAGTTGGGTGTGTTTAGCCTGGGAAAGAGAAGGCTTAGAAGGGACATGATTGCAGTCTTCAAATATTTGAAGGGCTGTCACGTAGAAGATGGAGCAGATCTATTCTCTCTTGCTCCGGATTGCAAGACTAGATCTAATGGGTGGAAATTACAAGGGAGTCGATACCAGCTAAATATCAGGAGAAACTTCCTAACTGTAAGAATGGTTGAGCAGTGGAACAGTCTGCCTCGGGAGGTGGTGGATGCTCCTTCGCTGGATGTTTTCAAGTGGAGGCTGAATGACCATCTTTCGGGTATGTTGTAGGGCTATCCTGCAGAGTGCAGGGTGTCTCTATTGCTGGAGGGGCAAACTCTGGGATCCCTCCTTGTCCCCTCCATCAGCATATGCAACCAAAGCCATTTCCTTATCAGGTGGTGGGCAGACCTACTGAGAAAGAAATAACTCAAAGAAAACCCCATGCTTTTATAGATCCATAATGTCTCCTAAACACAGTAACATAATACAATAATTGGCATAAATTGCTGTGTAGGGCTCCTGAGAGGGGTACAAAATTTCTGAGGCCTAGGTTGCTGTGGGGGCACAGAAAACAGGCAATCCAGCTATCTCATTTTGCTGTCATGCAAGAGCATGGGAGCAGCAGGGGCAAGGTTTGTGGGTCTGGACCAATAGCTTAAATCCTGTAGTTTCAATACCAACTGGAAGCCCCTGTAGCAAACCAAAACCACTCCCTTCAAGCTTTCGATTGACTTGAAATTATAGGAAAAATTATTCTAAGCAAGACAGCCCTTAAAACTATGTTTTTAAGTTAAGAAAGGTTACAGATTCTGGATTCTAGGTTTCCTGATTCCTTACGTTTTGGTAAGTGTCCCTTCTCCCCCAAACCTTCTCTCTATTTTTTGCTATCCCTTTCCTTCTAAACTGTGCTTCTTAAAGATTTTTCTCCTTCTGTGTGGAGTAGTCCTATTGGAATCTTTGTCTAGCGCCCATGGTGGGTCTCACCAGGAGTCATTTCATAGAAAAAGAGCT